>NC_092098.1:56321419-56371419 GCF_045679555.1 Salvelinus alpinus
GAGAGAAGGAGAAAATGGCGGAGATGTGAAAGGGGGAGAGAAGGGGAGAGAAGGGTGGAGAGGTGAGGGGAAGAGACGGTGGAGCGAAGGAGAAAAGGGCGGAGATGTGAAAGGGGGAGAGAAGGAGAGAAGGAGAGAAGGGTGGAGAGAAGGAGAGAGAAAGGTGGAGAGAAGGAGAGAAGGGTGGAGAGAAGGAGAGAGAAAGGTGGAGAGAAGGATAGAAGGAGAGAAGGGTGGAGAGAAGGAGAGAAGGGGAGAGAAGGGTGGAGAGGTGAGGGGAAGAGAAGGTGGAGAGAAGGAGAAAAGGGCGGAGATATGAAAGGGGGAGAGAAGGAGAGAGAAAGGTGGAGAGAAGGAGAGAGAAAGGTGGAGCGAAGGAGAGAAGCGTGGAGTGAAGGAGAGAGAAAGGTGGAGAGAAGGAAAGAAGGAGAGAAGGGTGGAGAGAAGGAGAGAGAAAGGTGGAGAGAAGGAGAGAAGGGTGGAGAGAAGGAGAGAGAAAGGTGGAGAAGGAGAGAAGGGGAGAGAAGGGTGGAGAGGTGAGGGGAAGAGAAGGTGGAGAGAAGGAGAAAAGGGTGGAGATGTGAAAGGGGGAGAGAAGGGGAGAGAAGGGTGGAGAGAAGGGGGAGAGAAAAAGTTAGAGAGGAGGGTGGCAAGAGAGAGACTAAGTGGAGGAGATACGCATTAACTTTAATTTCTGGAGAAGAGGGAGGAGAGAACTGTGGATGGGTGGAGAGAGAGAGGGAGGGAGAGAGAAGGAGAGTGGGGAGGAATGTAAGGGAGCGAGGGAGTGAGTAGAATAAATGTAGAAAAAGTGAGGCGAGAAGAGAGCAAAGGGAGAGAAGATGTAACCTTGTAGGCCCTTGTCTCAATATTTAACTACCCTCCTAAAGGAAGCAGCGACCAAAACCAGAGACTTTACCGTTTATACAGTCACCTCTCTTCAGATACCCTGAGACATACCCTATACAGACTACACCTCTCTTCAGAGACCCTGAGACATACCCTATACAGACCACACCTCTCTTCAGATACCCTGAGACATACCCTGTACAGACTACATCTCTCTTCAGATACCCTGAGACATACCCTGTACAGACTACATCTCTCTTCAGATACCCTGAGACATCCCTGTACAGACTACACCTCTCTTCAGAGACCCTGAGACATACCCTATACAGACTACACCTCTCTTCAGATACCCTGAGACATACCCTGTACAGACTACATCTCTCTTCAGATACCCTGAGACATACCCTTTACAGACTACACCTCTCTTCAGAGACCCTGAGACATACCCTATACAGACTACACCTCTCTTCAGATACCCTGAGACATACCCTATACAGACTACATCTCTCTTCAGATACCCTGAGACATACCCTATACAGACTACACCTCTCTTCAGATACCCTGAGACATACCCTATACAGACTACATCTCTCTTCAGATACCCTGAGACATACCCTGTACAGACTACATCTCTCTTCAGATACCCTGAGACATACCCTGTACAGACTACATCTCTCTTCAGAGACCCTGAGACATACCCTATACAGACTACATCTCTCTTCAGATACCCTGAGACATACCCTGTACAGACTACATCTCTCTTCAGATACCCTGAGATATACCCTATACAGACTACATCTCTCTTCAGATACCCTGAGACATACCCTGTACAGACTACATCTCTCTTCAGAGACCCTGAGACATACCCTGTACAGACTACATCTCTCTTCTCCCTCCGTCCTTCCATTAAAAGCTTTAAGATCATTCAGATTAATGCATGTAGATGAGCGTATCTCAGAGGAATATAAGGAATTCATGAGTCTCCAATTTCAGTGATTTTTGCAGTTCGTTCCAGTCATTGGCAGCAGAGAACTGGAAGGAAAGGCGGCCAAAGGTGGAATTGGCTTTGGGGGTGACCAGTGAAATGTACCTGCTGGAGCGCGTGCTACGGGTGGGTGCTGCTCTGGTGACCTGTGAGCTGAGATAAGGTGGGGCTTTACATAGCAAAGTCTTATAGATTACCTGGAGCCAGTGGGTTTTGGCGACAAATATGAAGCGAGGGCCAGCCAACAAGAGCATACAGGTCGCAGTGGTGGGTAGTATATGGGGCTTTGGTGACTAAACGGATGGCACTGTGATAGACTGCATCCAATTTGCTGAGTAGAGTGTTGGAGGCTATTTTGTAATTGACATTGCCGAAGTCGAGGATCGGTAGGATAGTCAGTTTTATGAGGGTATGTTTAGCAGCATGAGTGAAGGATGCTTTGTTGCGATTTAATTTTGGATTGGAGATGCTTAATGTTATTCTGGAAGGAGAGTTTACAGTCTAACCAGACACCTAGGTATTTATACTTGTCCACCTTTTCTAAGTCAGAACCGTCCAGAGTAGTGATGTTGGACGGGCGGGCAGGTGTGGGCAGCGATTGGTTGAAGAGCATGCATTTAGTTTTACTTGAATTTAAGAGCAGTTGGAGGCCACGGAAGGAGAGTTGTATGGCATTGAAGCTCGTCTGGAGGTTTTTTAACACAGTGTCCAAAGAAGGGCCAGAAGTATACAGAATGGTGTCGTCTGCATAGAGGTGGATCAGAGAATCACCAGCAGCAAGAGCGACATCATTGATGTATACAGAGAAGAGAGTCGGCCCGAGGATTGAACCCTGTGGCACCCTCATAGAGACTGCCAGAGGTCCGGACAACAGGCCCTCCGATTTGACACACTGAACTCTGTCTGAGAAGTAGTTGGTGAACCAGGCGAGGCAGTCATTTGAGAAACCAAGGCTGTTGAGTCTGCCGATAAGAATGTGGTGATTGACAGAGTCGAAAGTCTTGGCCAGGTCGATGAATACAGCTGCACAGTATTGTCTCTTATCGATGGCGGTTATGATATCATTTAGGACCTTGAGCGTGGCTGAGGTGCACCCATGACTAGCTCGAAAACCAGATTGCATAGCGGAGAAGGTACGGTGGGATTCGAAATGGTCAGTGATCTGTTTGTTAACTTGGCTTTCGAAGACCTTAGAAGGGCAAGGTAGGATAGATCTAGGTCTGTAGCAGTTTGTGTCTAGAGTGTCTCCCCCTTTGAAGAGGGGGATGACCGCGGCAGCTTTCCAATCTTTGGGGATCTCAGACGATACGAAAGAGAGGTTGAACAGGCTAGGAATAGAGGTTGCAACAATTTTGGCAGATCATTTTAGAAAGAAAGGGTCCAGATTGTCTAGCTGATTTGTAGGGGTCCAGATTTTGCAGCTCTTTCAGAACATCAGCTATCTGAATTTGGGTGAAGGAGAAATGGGGGAGGATTGGGCAAGTTGCTGTGGGGGGTGCAGTGCTGTTGACCGGGGTAGGGGTAGCCAGGTGGAAAGCATGGCCAGCCGTAGAATAATGCTCATTGAAATTCTCCATTATTGCGGATTTATTGATGGTGACAGTGTTTCCTAGCCTCAGTGCAGTGGGCAGCTGGGAGGAGGTGTTCTTATTCTCCATGGACTTTACAGTGTCCCAGAACGTTTTGGAGTTTGTGTTGCAGGATGCAAATAGTTACAGTAGAGGTAACCTCCTCCCTAGTTACAGTAGAGGTAATCTCCTCCCTAGTTACAGTAGAGGTAATCTCCTCCCTAGTTACAGTAGAGGTAATCTCCTCCCTAGTTACAGTAGAGGTAATCTCCTCCCTAGTTACAGTAGAGGTATCTCCTCCCTAGTTACAGTAGAGATAATCTCCTCCCTAGTTACAGTATAGGTAATCTCCTCCCTAGTTACAGTAGAGGTAATCTCCTCCCTAGTTACAGTAGAGGTATCTCCTCCCTAGTTACAGTAGAGGTATTCTCCTCCCTAGTTAAAAATAAATAAAAATAAAAAATAAACATATGAAACCTTAAAAAGATGGATGGCGCTAAGGTTTAAGAGGGTGTGAACGATGCTGAATGAGTGTAGACAAAGAAGAGCTCTCCAGTAGGTGTACCAAAACATTCAAGTTCCATTTTCTCAAAAGCGGGGTTAGAAGTTAATCAACTTTCAAAGCAGAAATACTTTCCCATTGTTCCTCAACTGTAGTGTATGATATACCATTTGCTAGCTCTGAGTCTCTACTTTTATCCCCCAAAAATATATATATTTTTTAAAATTTTGCTACAAAATACCAAATCGAGGAGGTCGGTCACATATGGCTAGCTATGCTAGCAGCTTATACGAATGGGAGTTATCATTTAGCAGACATGTTTTCTAACCTCAAGAAGGAACCATTTCTAAATATTATTCAACAAAAACAGTCAAATATATCCAAATTGGATTTTAGTAACCACAATGTGGTTTTGAATAAATATCCACTTTGTAAGATCATATTTTCTGAATGTGCGCCAATGACGGCATCCTTGTTCTTTTCCCAAGGTCTGTGTTCCATTGATCTCTTGACAGCATCTCCAGCTTAATGAATGAGGGGGATGCAGAGAATACTATGTGTAGTGCAGATACACAGTGCCTTCATAAATTATTCACTCCCCTTGACTTATTCCACATTTTGTTGTACTTACAGCCTGAATAAAAAAAATGTATTCAATTGATTCTCTCTCCCCTTTTCGCAAATGTATTGAAAATGAAATACAGAAATATCTTATTGATTATTGGTATTCACACCAATACATGTTAGAATCACCTTTGGCAACGATTACAGCTGTGAGTCTTTCTGGGTAAGTCTCTCTAAGAGCTACGCACACCTAGATTGTACAATACTTGCACATTATTATTTTTTAAATTGTTTAATTCAAAACCGTCTCCCAGTGTCACGGCTTTCGTTGGTGGAAGGAGAGGAGGACCAAAATGCAGCGTGGTACGTATCCATAATAACTTTTAATCGAGAATGAATAGAAAATACAAAAGAACAAGAGAATAAATGAAAACCGAAACAGACCCGTATGGTGCAAACACTAACACAGGAAACAACCACCCACAAAACACAATAGAAAACAGGCTACCTAAATATGGCTCCCAATCAGAGACAACGACTGACAACTGCCTCTGATTGAGAACCATACTAGGCCAAACACATAGAAATATAAATACAGAACAAAACATAGAAAAACAACATAGAATACCCACGCCAACTCACGCCCTGACCAAACTAAAATAAAGACATAAAAAAGGAACTAAGGCCAGAACGTGACACCCAGTGTCTGTTGGACAGCAGATTGAAGCAGGTGTCCTCTAGGATTTTGCCTGTGCTCATCTCTATTCCGTTTCTTTTTATCCTAAAAAACTCCCTTGCCAAAGACAAGCATACCCATAACATGATGCAGCCACCACATACCCATAACATGATGCAGCCACCACCATGCTTGAACATATGGAGAGTGATACTCAGTGACGTGTTGTATTGGATTTGCACCAAACATAAAGCTTTGTATTCAGGACATAACATTTATTTCTTTACCCGTTTTTTTGCAGTTTTACTTTAGTGCCTTTTTGCAAACAGGATGCATGTTTTGGAATATTTGTATTCCGTACAGGCTTCCTTCTTTTCACTCTGTCATTTAGGTTCGTATTGTGGAGTAACTACAATGTTGTTGATCCATCCTCAGTTTTCTCCCATCACAGCCATTAAACTCTGTAACTGTTTTAAAGTCACCATTGGCCTCATGATGAAATCCCTGAGCGGTTTCCTTCCTCTCCGGCAACTGAGTTAGGAAGGACAGTTGTATCTTTGCAGTAACTGGGTGTATTGATACCACCATCCAAAGTGTAATTAATAACTCAACCATCAAAGAGATATTCAATGTCTGCTTTTGGATGAGTATATCAAATATTTTTTCAAATGTTCAACACTTTTTTGGTTACTACATGATACCATATGTGTTATTTCATACAATGAAGAAAATAGTTGAAAAAAAGAAAAATCCTTGAATGAGTAGTTACGTCCAAACTTTTGACTGGTTCTGTGTATATAAAAACATAATTCCACTTTGACATTATGGGATATTATTATTATTATTATTATTATTATTGTGTGTAGGCCAGTGACACAAAATCTCTATTTAATCCATTTTAAAATCAGGTTGTAACAATAAAATGTGGAAAAAGTCAAGGTGTGTGAATACTTTCTGAAGGCCCTGTAAATCATCTGTCTCAGGGATGAGGTGAAGGCCTTTGTGTACAGATTGGACCCGAGCAACAGACACCTCAGGGATGAGGACAAGGCCTTTGTGTACAGATTGGACCCGAGCAACAGACACCTCAGGGATGAGGACAAGGCCTTTGTGTACAGGTTGGACTGAGCAACAGACACCTCAGGGATGAGGACAAGGCCTTTGTGTACAGATTGGACTGAGCGACAGACACCTCAGGGATGAGGACAAGGCCTTTGTGTACAGGTTGGACTGAGTGACAGACACCTCAGGGATGAGGACAAGGCCTTTGTGTACAGATTGGACTGAGCGACAGACACCTCAGGGATGAGGACAAGGCCTTTGTGTACAGGTTGGACTGAGCGACAGACACCTCAGGGATGAGGACAAGGCCTTTGTGTACAGGTTGGACTGAGTGACAGACACCTCAGGGATGAGGACAAGGCCTTTGTGTACAGATTGGACTGAGCGACAGACACCTCAGGGATGAGGACAAGGCCTTTGTGTACAGGTTGGACTGAGTGACAGACACCTCAGGGATGAGGACAAGGCCTTTGTGTACAGGTTGGACTGAGTGACAGACACCTCAGGGATGAGGACAAGGCCTTTGTGTACAGATTGGACCCGAGCGACAGACACCTCAGGGATGAGGACAAGGCCTTTGTGTACAGATTGGACCGAGCGACAGACACCTCAGGGATGAGGACAAGGCCTTTGTGTACAGGTTGGACTGAGTGACAGACACCTCAGGGATGAGGACAAGGCCTTTGTGTACAGGTTGGACTGAGTGACAGACACCTCAGGGATGAGGACAAGGCCTTTGTGTACAGGTTGGACTGAGTGACAGACACCTCAGGGATGAGGACAAGGCCTTTGTGTACAGATTGGACCCGAGCGACAGACACCTCAGGGATGAGGACAAGGCCTTTGTGTACAGATTGGACCGAGCGACAGACACCTCAGGGATGAGGACAAGGCCTTTGTGTACAGGTTGGACTGAGTGACAGACACCTCAGGGATGAGGACAAGGCCTTTGTGTACAGGTTGGACTGAGTGACAGACACCTCAGGGATGAGGACAAGGCCTTTGTGTACAGATTGGACCCGAGCGACAGACACCTCAGGGATGAGGACAAGGCCTTTGTGTACAGGTTGGACTGAGTGACAGACACCTCAGGGATGAGGACAAGGCCTTTGTGTACAGATTGGACCGAGCGACAGACACCTCAGGGATGAGGACAAGGCCTTTGTGTACAGATTGGACCGAGCGACAGACACCTCAGGGATGAGGACAAGGCCTTTGTGTACAGATTGGACCGAGCGACAGACACCTCAGGGATGAGGACAAGGCCTTTGTGTACAGATTGGACCCGAGCGACAGACACCTCAGGGATGAGGACAAGGCCTTTGTGTACAGATTGGACCCGAGCGACAGACACCTCAGGGATGAGGACAAGGCCTTTGTGTACAGATTGGACCCGAGCGACAGACACCTCAGGGATGAGGACAAGGCCTTTGTGTACAGGTTGGACCCGGGCGACAGACACCTCAGGGATGAGGACAAGGCCTTTGTGTACAGATTGGACCCGAGCGACAGACAGTCAGAACTCCGGAGGGAGTTCCACATTCTGCCATTAGAAGCGGAACCATTCCACATAACTCCAGTGTTCTGAAGGTCTGAAGGTCTGGCTCCTTCTTTCTCTCTGTATTCTCTCCTTTATGCTCCTTTCTTTTCACAGCGAAGAGGGCTAATGGTCTCTAAGAAAAGAAGAGTCTCCGTTTGAGGCGGTTAAAGCAAAGGATGGATTTTTATTTTATTCTCCCGTCTGCGTTCCAAATGGCATCCTATTCCCTATAAAGTGCACTACTTTTGACCAGGACCATAGGGCACTATATAGGGAATAGAGTGTTGTTTAGGACAGCCTTATTCTCTGTGTCTTTTTCAGCAGACTCAGCCACACTAGGCATGACTGATCGCCAGACGCTGTGGAGCGAGCGGGCTCTCTGGGGCGATATCGGCTAGAAGGCCTCGAGGAGGCAGGCTGGCTATGAAAAGTGACTCGTAAATATTTTAAAAGTCTCAGAAAATCTTGTGCTTTATTCAACCTCCCAGCCTTTGGAAGGTCAGAGATAATTTGTAAGCCATAAAAATGCATTTGGCAGATTTCATGGGGTGCAGAGAGGGGAGGAGAGATGGAGCAGGGGGAGGGAGAGGGATGAAAAGGGAAGAGGGAGGAAAGGCTGGTGGGGAAATCAAATTGAATTGGTCCCGTTCACATATTTAGCAGATGTTATTGTGGGTGTAGTGAATTGCTTGGTTTCCCAGCTCCAACAGTGCTGTTGTATCTAACAACAATACACACATCTAAAAGTAAAAGAATGGAATTAAGAAATATAGAAATATTAGGACAAGCAATGTCAGAGTCCGGTGTGTGTGTATACACTGCTCAAAAAAATAAAGGGAACACTTAAACAACACAATGTAACTCCAAGTCAATCACACTTCTGTGAAATCAAACTGTCCACTTAGGAAGCAACACTGATTGACAATAAATTTCACATGCTGTTGTGCAAATGGAATAGACAACAGGTGGAAATTATAGGCAATTAGCAAGACACCCCCAATAAAGGAGTGGTTCTGCAGGTGGTGACCACAGACCACTTCTCAGTTCCTATGCTTCCTGGCTGATGTTTTGGTCACTTTTGAATGCTGGCGGTGCTTTCAATCTAGTGGTAGCATGAGACGGAGTCTACAACCCACACAAGTGGCTCAGGTAGTGCAGCTCATCCAGGATGGCACATCAATGCGAGCTGTGGCAAGAAGGTTTGCTGTGTCTGTCAGCGTAGTGTCCAGAGCATGGAGGCGCTACCAGGAGACAGGCCAGTACATCAGGAGACGTGGAGGAGGCCGTAGGAGGGCAACAACCCAGCAGCAGGACCGCAACCTCCGCCTTTGTGCAAGGAGGAGCACTGCCAGAGCCCTGCAAAATGACCTCCAGCAGGCCACAAATGTGTATGTGTCTGCTCAAACGGTCAGAAACAGACTCCATGAGGGTGGTATGAGGGCCCGACGTCCACAGATGGGGGTTGTGCTTACAGCCCAACACCGTGCAGGATGTTTGGCATTTGTCAGAGAACACCAAGATTGGCAAATTCGCCACTGGCGCCCTGTGCTCTTCACAGATGAAAGCAGGTTCACACTGAGCACATGTGACAGACGTGACAGAGTCTGGAGACGCGGTGGAGAACGTTCTGCTGCCTGCAACATCCTCCAGCATGACCGCACAGCACAGCCCTCCATGTGCTCGCCAGAAGTAGCCTGACTGCCATTAGGTACCGAGATGAGATCCTCAGACCCTTTGTGAGACCATATACTGGTGCGATTGGCCCTGGGTTCCTCCTAATGCAAGACAATGCTAGACCTCATGTGGCTGGAGTGTGTCAGCAGTTCCTGCAAGAGGAAGGCATTGATGCTATGGACTGGCCCGCCCGTTCCCCAGACCTGAATCCAATTGAGCACATCTGGGACATCATGTCTCGCTCCATCCACCAACGCCACGTTGCACCACAGACTGTCCAGGAGTTGGCGGATGCTTTAGTCCAGGTCTGGGAGGAGATCCCTCAGGAAACCATCTGCCACCTCATCAGGAGCATGCCCAGGCGTTGTAGGGAGGTCATACAGGCACGTGGAGGCCACACACACTACTGAGCCTCATTTTGACTTGTTTTAAGGACATTACATTAAAGTTGGATCAGCCTGTAGTGTGGTTTTCCACTTTAATTTTGAGTGTGACTCCAAATCCAGACCTCCATGGGTTGATACATTTGATTTCCATTGATAATTTTTGTGTGATTTTGTTGTCAGCACATTCAACTATGTAAAGAAAAAAGTATTTAATAAAAATATTTCATTCATTCAGATCTAGGATGTGTTATTTTAGTGTTCCCTTTATTTTTTTGAGCAGTGTATATATATATATATATATATAGTTGAAGTTGGAAGTTTACGTACACTTAGGTTGGAGTCATTTAAACTATTTTTTCAACCACTCCACAAATTTCTTGTTAACAAACTGTAATTTTGGCAAGTCAGTTAGGGAATCTACTTTGTGCATGACTCAAGGAATTTTTCCAACAATTGTTTACTGACAGATTATTTCACTTATAATTCACTGTATCACAATTCCAGTGGGTCAGAAGTTTACATACACTAAGCTGACTGTGCCTTTAAATATCTTGGAACATTCCAGAAAATGTCATGGCTTTAGAAGCTTCTGATAGGCTAATTGACATAATTTGAGTAAATTGGAGGTGTGCCTGTGGATGTATTTCAAGACCTGCGTTCAAACTTAGTGCCTCTTTGCTTGATATCATGGGAAAATCGAAAGAAATCAACAAAGACCTCAGAAAATAAATTGTAGACCTCCACAAGTCTGATTCATCATTGGGAGCAATTTCCAAACGCCTGAAAGTACCACGTTCATCTGTACAAACAAACAGTACACAAGTATAAACACCACGGGACCAAGCAGCTTGTTGGCACTAATTTACTTACAGATCTAAAAGTGGATCCAATCCTTCTGGAAAGCAATCTTTGCCGGCCGAATCAAAATCCTCGTTGTCCAAATCGCTCCCCTGATCCGACCAAAGCTTCAAAGTCGGTTCACTTATTCATAGCTGCCTTCTTTTTAGCTTCCAGTTCAATATTTTTAGTTTTTCCTTTTTGTCCCCCCTGGAGAAGCAATCTTGTATGCTAAAGCCATGAAATCAGTTTACAGTGTAATGTAGCTCGGGGCGTCTCGTCTCTGAGCCAGGTAGCAATAGTTTGCATTACGCATAAAAAGGTTCTAGGCCTTTGTCCTTCTGCAGGTCAACTGCATATCCCTGGAAAGCTTATCTCATTGGCTACAAGACTATCAAGGTGCAATAGAAGCCAATCCCCTGTGATGCTTACAGCGCGTAACCCAGACAACGTCATATTTCTGATGTGGAAAGAAAGAGTCACTTGGTGGACATTCGATGATGCCATTAAGTCATACATCATCAGATAACATTGGTACCCACAGTCCACAGTAATGTCAGGACACCTCAGTACACAATAATGCCTCAGAGAGAGAGAGGGCAGCTTGGCTGTAAGCCAGGAATTATAACCAGGTTCATGGAGAAAAAAGTATACTATCACAGAAGGAAAATTCCATCGTAGTGGTAATCTGTGTAAACAAAGTAAACTACTGTAAACTACTGTACACAACTGTAAACTACTGTAAACGACTGTAAACTACTGTACACACCTGTAAACGACTGTAAACTACTGTAAACTACTGTAAACGACTGTACACAACTGTAAACTACTGTAAACGACTGTAAACTACTGTAAACGACTGTAAACTACTGTACACACCTGTAAATGACTGTAAACTACTGTAAACTACTGTAAACGACTGTACACAACTGTACACAACTGTAAACTACTGTAAACGACTGTAAACTACTGCAGTCTGATGTAACTTTACACTGTTCAGGTGGGGAAATCTTCAGCTCGTTGGAGGTCCAGTTTGGCCTCTGTCCAGAACAGCTGTAATCAAACTGGTCTGCCAATACAGTGTGTGTTCTGTGTGTGTTCATGAGGTTCACTAGAATACAGCAGAAAGATCAAGAAGAGAAAGAGAGAGATATTCTGTTCTAACAAACCCAGGTGACACATCATCAATACACAACGAGGAAGAACAAAAAGCAAAGGCAGAGAAGGAGAAGGATGAGAGAGAATGAAGTGGAATAATTCAGGAGAGAGACTAGAGAGGAGTAATTCAGGAGAGACTAGAGGGGAGTAATTCAGGAGAGACTAGAGAGGAGTAATTCAGGAGAGAGACTAGAGAGGAGTAATTCAGGAGAGAGACTAGAGAGGAGTAATTCAGGAGAGACTAGAGAGGAGTAATTCAGGAGAGACTAGAGAGGAGTAATTCAGGAGAGATACTAGAGAGGAGTAATTCAGGAGAGACTAGAGGGGAGTAATTCAGGAGAGAGACTAGAGAGGAGTAATTCAGGAGAGAGACTAGAGTGGAGTAATTCAGGAGAGACTAGAGGGGAGTAATTCAGGAGAGAGACTAGAGAGGAGTAATTCAGGAGAGAGACTAGAGAGGAGTAATTCGGGAGAGAATAGAGAGGATTAATTCAGGAGAGAGACTAGAGAGGAGTAATTCAGGAGAGAGACTAGAGAGGAGTAATTCAGGAGAGATACTAGAGAGGAGTAATTCAGGAGAGAGACTAGAGAGGAGTAATTCAGGAGAGAGACTAGAGAGGAGTAATTCAGGAGAGATACTAGAGAGGAGTAATTCAGGAGAGAGACTAGAGAGGAGTAATTCAGGAGAGAGACTAAAGAGGAGTAATTCAGGAGAGAGACTAGAGTGGAGTAATTCAGGAGAGAGACTAGAGAGGAGTAATTCAGGAGAGAATAGAGTGGAGTAATTCAGGAGAGAGACTAGAGTGGAGTAATTCAGGAGAGAGACTAGAGTGGAGTAATTCAGGAGAGAGACTAGAGAGGAGTAATTCAGGAGAGACTAGAGTGGAGTAATTCAGGAGAGAGACTAGAGTGGAGTAATTCAGGAGAGAGACTAGAGAGGAGTAATTCAGGAGAGACTAGAGTGGAGTAATTCAGGAGAGAGACTAGAGTGGAGTAATTCAGGAGAGAGACTAGAGAGGAGTAATTCAGGAGAGATACTAGAGAGGAGTAATTCAGGAGAGACTAGAGAGGAGTCATTCAGGAGAGAGACTAGAGAGGAGTAATTCAGGAGAGAGACTAGAGAGGAGTAATTCAGGAGAGAGACTAGAGAGGAGTAATTCAGGAGAGAGACTAGAGAGGAGTAATTCAGGAGAGAGACTAGAGAGGAGTAATTCAGGAGAGAGACTAGAGAGGAGTAATTCAGGAGAGAGACTAGAGAGGAGTAATTCAGGAGAGAGACTAGAGAGGAGTAATTCAGGAGAGAGACTAGAGAGGAGTAATTCAGGAGAGAGACTAGAGTGGAGTAATTCAGGAGAGAGACTAGAGAGGAGTAATTCAGGAGAGACTAGAGAGGAGTAATTCAGGAGAGAGACTAGAGAGGAGTAATTCAGGAGAGAGACTAGAGAGGAGTAATTCAGGAAAGACTAGAGAGGAGTAATTCAGGAGAGACTAGAGAGGAGTAATTCAGGAGAGAGACTAGAGTGGAGTAATTCAGGAGAGAGACTAGAGAGGAGTAATTCAGGAGAGAGACTAGAGAGGAGTAATTCAGGAGAGAGACTAGAGAGGAGTAATTCAGGAGAGAGACTAGAGAGGAGTAATTCAGGAGAGAGACTAGAGAGGAGTAATTCAGGAGAGAGACTAGAGAGGAGTAATTCAGGAGAGACTAGAGAGGAGTAATTCAGGAGAGAGACTAGAGAGGAGTAATTCAGGAGAGAGACTAGAGTGGAGTAATTCAGGAGAGAGACTAGAGTGGAGTAATTCAGGAGAGATGCTAGAGAGGAGTAATTCAGGAGAGACTAGAGAGGAGTAATTCAGGAGAGAGACTAGAGTGGAGTAATTCAGGAGAGAGACTAGAGTGGAGTAATTCAGGAGAGAGACTAGAGTGGAGTAATTCAGGAGAGAGACTAGAGAGGAGTAATTCAGGAGAGACTAGAGAGGAGTAATTCAGGAGAGAGACTAGAGAGGAGTAATTCAGGAGAGAGACTAGAGAGGAGTAATTCAGGAGAGAATAGAGAGGAGTAATTCAGGAGAGAGACTAGAGAGGAGTAATTCAGGAGAGAGACTAGAGAGGAGAAATTCAGGAGAGAGACTAGAGAGGAGTAATTCAGGAGAGAGACTAGAGAGGAGTAATTCAGGAGAGAGACTAGAGAGGAGTAATTCAGGAGAGAATAGAGAGGAGTAATTCAGGAGAGAGACTAGAGAGGAGTAATTCAGGAGAGAGACTAGAGAGGAGTAATTCAGGAGAGAGACTAGAGAGGAGTAATTCAGGAGAGAATAGAGAGGAGTAATTCAGGAGAGAGACTAGAGAGGAGTAATTCAGGAGAGAGACTAAAGAGGAGTAATTCAGGAGAGAGACTAGAGTGGAGTAATTCAGGAGAGAGACTAGAGAGGAGTAATTCAGGAGAGACTAGAGAGGAGTAATTCAGGAGAGAGACTAGAGAGGGGTAATTCAGGAGAGAGACTAAAGAGGAGTAATTCAGGAGAGAGACTAGAGTGGAGTAATTCAGCAGAGAGACTAGAGAGGAGTAATTCAGGAGAGACTAGAGAGGAGTAATTCAGGAGAGAGACTAGAGAGGAGTAATTCAGGAGAGACTAGAGAGGAGTCATTCAGGAGAGAGACTAGAGTGGAGTAATTCAGGAGAGAGACTAGAGTGGAGTAATTCAGGAGAGAGACTAGAGAGGAGTAATTCAGGAGAGACTAGAGAGGAGTCGTTCAGGAGAGAGACTAGAGAGGAGTAATTCAGGAGAGAGAATAGAGAGGAGTAATTCAGGAGAGACTAGAGAGGAGTAATTCAGGAGAGAGACTAGAGTGGAGTAATTCAGGAGAGACTAGAGGGGAGTAATTCAGGAGAGAGACTAGAGAGGAGTAATTCAGGAGAGACTAGAGAGGAGTAATTCAGGAGAGAGACTAGAGAGGAGTAATTCAGGAGAGAGACTAGAGTGGAGTAATTCAGGAGAGACTAGAGGGGAGTAATTCAGGAGAGAGACTAGAGAGGAGTAATTCAGGAGAGAGACTAGAGAGGAGTAATTCAGGAGAGAGACTAGAGAGGAGTAATTCAGGAGAGAGACTAGAGAGGAGTAATTCAGGAGAGATGCTAGAGAGGAGTAATTCAGGAGAGACTAGAGAGGAGTAATTCAGGAGAGATGCTAGAGAGGAGTAATTCAGGAGAGATGCTAGAGAGGAGTAATTCAGGAGAGACTAGAGAGGAGTAATTCAGGAGAGAGACTAGAGAGGAGTAATTCAGGAGAGAGACTAGAGAGGAGTAATTCAGGAGAGAGACTAGAGAGGAGTAATTCAGGAGAGACTAGAGAGGAGTAATTCAGGAGAGAGACTAGAGAGGAGTAATTCAGGAGAGACTAGAGAGGAGTAATTCAGGAGAGACTAGAGAGGAGTAATTCAGGAGAGATGCTAGAGAGGAGTAATTCAGGAGAGATGCTAGAGAGGAGTAATTCAGGAGAGACTAGAGAGGAGTAATTCAGGAGAGAGACTAGAGAGGAGTAATTCAGGAGAGAGACTAGAGATGAGTAATTCAGGAGAGAGACTAGAGAGGAGTAATTCAGGAGAGACTAGAGAGGAGTAATTCAGGAGAGAGACTAGAGAGGAGTAATTCAGGAGAGACTAGAGAGGAGTCATTCAGGAGAGAGACTAGAGTGGAGTAATTCAGGAGAGATACTAGAGTGGAGTAATTCAGGAGAGAGACTAGAGAGGAGTAATTCAGGAGAGACTAGAGAGGAGTAATTCAGGAGAGATGCTAGAGAGGAGTAATTCAGGAGAGACTAGAGAGGAGTAATTCAGGAGAGAGACTAGAGAGGAGTAATTCAGGAGAGAGACTAGAGAGGAGTAATTCAGGAGAGACTAGAGAGGAGTAATTCAGGAGAGAGACTAGAGAGGAGTAATTCAGGAGAGAGACTAGAGAGGAGTAATTCAGGAGAGAGACTAGAGAGGAGTCATTCAGGAGAGAGACTAGAGAGGAGTAATTCAGGAGAGACTAGAGAGGAGTAATTCAGGAGAGAGACTAGAGAGGAGTAATTCAGGAGAGACTAGAGAGGAGTAATTCAGGAGAGAGACTAGAGAGGAGTAATTCAGGAGAGACTAGGGGGATTTTGGCCATCCTGTGCATTAGCTGTCTGTTTGATGTGTCTGTAAAACACAACTTTCTGTAGTTAGTGGTGAGTGTGTGCCTCTCTGCTGTGATGCAGAGAACGTCAATTAAAACAGTGAAACAACCCAGGAAGCAGAGACTGATACCTACCAATCTACAGCAACATACTGTTATCAACTTTCATATGAAACACTTGTCTTAGGAAACCATGTACTGGTGAATCTAATACACTATATAACAAACAGGATGCCAGTAGTAAACTATATAACAAACAGGATGCCAGTAGTAAACTATATAACAAACAGGATGCCAGTAGTAAACTATATAACAAACAGGATGCCATTTCAGAGGAGGCCAGAAGAGGCCAGGAGAGACCAGAGGAGGCCAGAAGAGGCCAGGAGAGGCCAGGAGAGACCAGAAGAGGCCAGAGGAGGCCAGAAGAGGCCAGAGGAGGCCAGAAGAGGCCAGAAGAGGCCAGGAGAGGCCAGGAGAGACCAGAGGAGGCCAGAAGAGGCCAGAGGAGGCCAGAAGAGGCCAGAAGAGGCCAGAGGAGGCCAGGAGAGGCCAGGAGAGGCCAGGAGAGACCAGAGGAGGCCAGAGGAGGCCAGGAGAGGCCAGAAGAGGCCAGGAGAGGCCAGGAGAGGCCAGAAGAGGCCAGAGGAGGCCAGGAGAGGCCAGAAGAGGCCAGGAGAGACCAGGAGAGGCCAGAAGAGGCCAGGAGAGACCAGAGGAGGCCAGAAGAGGCCAGAAGAGGCCAGGGGAGACCAGAGGAGGCCAGAGGAGGCCAGAGGAGGCCAGAAGAGGCCAGGGGAGACCAGAGGAGGCCAGAAGAGGCCAGAGGAGGCCAGGAGAGACCAGGAGAGACCAGAGGAGGCCAGAGGAGGCCAGAAGAGGCCAGGAGAGGCCAGGAGAGGCCAGAGGAGGCCAGGAGAGGCCAGAGAGACAGTAAAGAGAGAAGAGGAGGAGGGGAGGTGTGGGTAAGGTGGTACTATACCTCTGTTGTTGATGTTTGTAGGTTCTGAGGAGGCGATGTGGGGTCTAGGGGGACGGTGGTGTCTGGTGGGGTGGGGGGCAGGGGTGGTGGATGGAGGGAAGGTGGTGGGGACGTCTGGCGGGATGCAGACATACACACACACATATAGACAGGCACACAGGTATGCAGGCACACACACACACACACACACACACACACACACACACACACACACACACACACACACACACACACACACACACACACACACACACACACACACACACACACACACACACACACACACACACACACACACACACACACACACACACACGAAACAAAAAAGATAAAAACACATAGCAACTGAAATCAGAACACAAAACAAGGGATGAGAAATTCACTTGAAAAGGGTTAAAGATACACTACATGACCAAAAGTATCTGGACATCATCGAACATCTCATTCCAAAATCATGGGCATTAATATGGAGTTGGTCCCCCTTTGCTGCTCTAACAGCCTCCACTCTTCTGGGAAGGCTTCCCACCAGATGTCGGAACATTGCTGCTATAACAGCCTCCACTCTTCTGGGAAGGCTTTCCACTAGATGTTGGAACATTGCTGCTATAACAGCCTCCACTCGTCTGGGAAGGCTTTCCACTAGATGATGGAACATTGCTGCAATAACAGCCTCCACTCTTCTGGGAAGGCTTTCCACTAGATGTTGGAACATTGCTGTGGGGACTTGCTTCCATTCAGCCACAAGAGCATTAGTGAGGTCGAGCTCTGATGTTGGGCGATTAGGCCTGGCTCACAGTCGGTGTTCCAATTCATCACAAAGGTGTTCGACGGGGTTGAGGTCAGGGCTAAAAATCATCTAGAATGTCATTGTATGCTCTAGGGTTAAGATTTCCCTTCACTGGAACTAAGGGGCCTGAACCATGAAAAACAGCCCCAGACCATTATTCCTCCTCCACCAAACTTTACAGTTGGCACTATGCATTGGGGCAGGTAGCGTTCTCCTGGCATCCGCCAAACCCAGATTTGTCCGTCGAGCTGCCAGATGGTGAAGCGTGATTCATCACTCCAGAGAACGCATTTCTACTGCTCCAGATTCCAATGGCGGTGAGCTTTACACCACTCCAGCCGACGCTTGGCATTGCACATGGTGATCTTAGGCTTGTGTGCGGCTGCTCGGCCATGGAAACCCATTTCATGAAGCTCCCTACGAACAGTTGTTGTGCTGACGTTGCTTCCAGAGGCATTATGAAGCTCTGTAGTGAGTGTTGCAACCAAGGACAGATGATTTTTACGCGCTTCAGCATTCCGCGGTCCCGTTCTGTCAGCTTGTGTGGCCTACCACGTCGCGTATGATCCATTGGTGCTCCTCGACGTTTCCACTTCACAATAACAGCACTTACTGTTGACCGGAGCAGCTCTAGCAGGGCAGAAACTTGACCAGATGACGTGGAAACTGGTCACTAGGGGCGACAGTGACCGCTGTTATTTCAAGTAGGTTGTTGCTAGGTTGTTGTGGACGAGGATGGCGGCTTGACGTAAGACGCCCAAGGTTGGCTTGAATCCAGCGACAGAAAGTCGATTTTGAGATTCTTGTTTTAAGTCTATAACAAACCTTAACCATTCAGAGTTAATGTCTTACCTTAACCATTCAGAGTTAATGTCTAACCTTAACCATTCAGAGTTAATGTCTAACCTTAACCATTCAGAGTTAATGTCTAACCTTAACCATTCAGAGTTAATGTCTAACCTTAACCATTCAGAGTTAATGCCTAACCTTAACCATTCAGAGTTAATGTCTAACCTTAACCATTCAGAGTTAATGTCTTACCTTAACCATTCAGAGTTAATGCCTAACCTTAACCATTCAGAGTTAATGTCTAACCTTAACCATTCAGAGTTAATGTCTTACCTTAACCATTCAGAGTTAATGCCTAACCTTAACCATTCAGAGTTAATGTCTGACCCTAACCATTCAGAGTTAATGACTAACCTTAACCATTCACAGTTAATGTCTAACCTTAACCATTCAGAGTTAATGTCTAACCTTAACCACTCAGAGTTAATGTCTAACCTTAACCATTCAGAGTCAATGTCTAACCTTAACCATTCAGAGTCAATGTCTAACCTTAACCATTCACAGTTAATGTATAACCTTAACCATTCAGAGTTAATGTCTAACCTTAACCATTCAGAGTTAATGCCTAACCTTAACCATTCAGAGTTAATGTCTAACCTTAACCATTCAGAGTTAATGCCTAACCTTAACCATTCAGAGTTAATGTCTAACCTTAACCATTCAGAGTTAATGCCTAACCTTAACCATTCAGAGTTAATGTCTAACCTTAACCATTCAGAGTTAATGTATAACCTTAACCATTCAGAGTTAATGTCTAACCTTAACCATTCAGAGTTAATGTATAACCTTAACCATTCAGAGTTAATGTATAACCTTAACCATTCAGAGTTAATGTCTAACCTTAACCATTCAGAGTTAATGTCTAACCTTAACCATTCAGAGTTAATGTCTAACCTTAACCATTCAGAGTTAATGTCTAACCTTAACCATTCAGAGTTAATGTCTAACCTTAACCATTCAGAGTTAATGTCTAACCTTAACCATTCAGAGTTAATGTCTAACCTTAACCATTCAGAGTTAATGTCTAACCTTAACCATTCAGAGTTAATGTATAACCTTAACCATTCAGAGTTAATACCTTAACCATTCAGAGTTAATGACTAACCTTAACCTTAACCCTAACCTTAACCATTCAGAGTTAATGTCTAACTTTAACCATTCAGAGTTAATGCCTAACCTTAACCATTCAGAGTTAATGTCTAACCTTAACCATTCAGAGTTAATGCCTGACCTTAACCACTCAGAGTTAATGCCTCAACTTCACCTTAAAGACGTTAACCAACCAAACTTTGACGTTTAAGAAACATGTCTGAACGTCTCATTCTGCCATGTAGGATCATAATTTGACAACTCTTTTTGTTGCTGAGAAATGTCCTACACAACAGGTAGAGTAGATGAGCTTTGTGATTTCCATTAAATTCACAGAAAACTTATACACATATTACAGTCCTGTTCCATTGCTAACATGCACTGGTCAAACCTGAAGTCACATCGTCAAAACTCTTCACACGGTCAGCGAAACAGAAGTGTATGTGGACCAAACTGTGAATCGTTTTTTTCATTGCTTTCACACAAAATGCATTCAATGACCACATTCTCTCTGAAATCCATGACCTCCGTTCTCATTCGTACTCCACCACCTGCTAAACTATATATTTGCAGCACATGTTTTTCAAACGCTAACACACCGTGTCCAAAAACAGTTAAATACACATTCAAAACAGAATGATGGCAAATGTCGTGCATTTCTGCAGTAACCAGATTGAAACAGATAGAAAATCTCAGCAGCATATTTAATCATTCCAAAAAACACAGCTCATTGCAGCTCACTCAGTCAGCTGAAAGCTGAAACCCAAGTGTCCTGTTTTTACGCTCGTTACCAAAATCCCATAAAAGACAACGGCTTCGGGAATGATTTAGTTTGGAAACATGGATCAAGGAAGACAGGTTGGTGGGGAAAGAAGAGTGGCAGGGAGAGGGAGAATGTGTTGGAGGACAACGGAGAGGAAGACAGGTTGGTGGGGAAAGAAGAGTGGCAGGGAGAGGGAGAATGTGTTGGAGGACAACGGAGAGGAAGACAGGTTGGTGGGGGAAGAAGACTGGCAGGGAGAGGGAGAATGTGCAGAGGACAACGGAGAGGAAGACAGGTTGGTGGGGGAAGAAGAGTGGCAGGGAGAGGGAGAATGTGTGGAGGACAACGGAGAGGAAGACAGGTTGGTGGGGAAAGAAGAGTGACAGGGAGAGGGAGAATGTGCAGAGGACAACGGAGAGGAAGACAGGTTGGTGGGGGAAGAAGAGTGGCAGGGAGAGGGAGAATGTGTGGAGGACAACGGAGAGGAAGACAGGTTGGTGGGGAAAGAAGAGTGACAGGGAGAGGGAGAATGTGTTGGAGGACAACGGAGAGGAAGACAGGTTGGTGGGGGAAGAAGAGTGGCAGGGAGAGGGAGAATGTCTGGAGGACAACGGAGAGGAAGACAGGTTGGTGGGGAAAGAAGAGTGACAGGGAGAGGGAGAATGTGTTGAGGACAACGGAGAGGAAGACAGTTTGGTGGGGAATGAAGAGTGACAGGGAGAGGGAGAATGTGTGGAGGACAACGGAGAGGAAGACAGGTTGGTGGGGAAAGAAGAGTGGCAGGGAGAGGGAGAATGTGTTGAGGACAACGGAGAGGAAGACAGTTTGGTGGGGAATGAAGAGTGACAGGGAGAGGGAGAATGTGTGGAGGACAACGGAGAGGAAGACAGGTTGGTGGGGAAAGAAGAGTGGCAGGGAGAGGGAGAATGTGTGGAGGACAAACGAGAGGAAGACCAAGAGCGGTGGTCTCTGATGAGATAAAGGGCCACAATTATTGACCGTGTTGTAAACCTCTCTTTGAGAGAGGCCGGTTTAAGGGAACCAACCAGCGTTCAACAGTTGCATCGATAGTACGAATCTTCCAGGCAAAACAACAGGTGAGATGTTGTTCAGTGTTCAGTGATAATTGTGATAATTGAACTACACATTACAGTATGTTCACATTTTTACATGTACTGACATTTTGAAATATATTGATTGTTTTGTGTTTTTCATTAGGATCCAAAAGGTTGCCTCCCACAGGAAGAATATCATCAGATCCGCAGGAAATTGCCATGGTTGACATGGTAATTGGCAACAATGGCAATAAAACTGCGGGAAATTCGGGACAGAGTGCTGGCAGACAATATCAGGTGTGGGAATGTGAATACGGTCAGCTCGACGACAGTTGCCAGAGTCCCAGAGAAACATAACAATTAGGATGAAGCAGTTGTACCCTTGGGGAGAAACGGTGAACGTGAGAAAGAACTCCGGTATCAATATGTCCAGGTAAGACGTCTGTCCAATAACCAAACAGGGTACATATGTCTCGCTGTCCCAGTGTATTTATCCCTGTGTTTCCTGTCTCTCTGTACCAGTGTATTTATCCCTGTGTTTCCTGTCTCTCTGTACCAGTGTATTTATCCCTGTGTTTCCTGTCTCTCTGTACCAGTGTATTTATCCCTGTGTTTCCTGTCTCTCTGTACCAGTGTATTTATCCCTGTGTTTCCTGTCTCTCTGTACCAGTGTATTTATCCCTGTGTTTCCTGTCTCTCTGTACCAGTGTATTTATCCCTGTGTTTCCTGTCTCTCTGTACCAGTGTATTTATCCCTGTGTTTCCTGTCTCTCTGTACCAGTGTATTTATCCCTGTGTTTCCTGTCTCTCTGTACCAGTGTATTTATCCCTGTGTTTCCTGTCTCTCTGTACCAGTGTATTTATCCCTGTGTTTCCTGTCTCTCTGTACCAGTGTATTTATCCCTGTGTTTCCTGCCAGTTCGTTTTGTATGTTTTTCAAGTCAACCAGCGTTTTTCCACACTCCTGCTTCTATTCTCTGCTAGTCCTCCCGGTTTTTGACCCTTGCCTGTGTTCTGGACTCTGTACCCGCCTGCCTGGCCATTCTGCCTGCCTTGACCTCGAGCCTGTCTGTCACTCTTTACCTCCTGGACTCTGATCTGGTTTTGACCTTTTGCCTGTCCACTTCCATTCTCTTGCCTACCTCTTTTGGATTGTTTAATAAATATCAATAAATAAATACACAGCGATGCATAATGTAAAGTACTGTAAACTGTGGATTTACTGTATTTTAGAGAGTAATGGAGATGGAAGCCAGGCAAACTGCACATACATTCATCTGTGTGGATAAAGCTGGATTCAACCTGGCAAAAACACTCAACAGGGGAATAAATGTGATTGGACAGAGAGCAACCGTGGATGTCCCAGGCCAGAGAGGACCTAACATCACAACGTGTGCAGCACTGTCCAACGATGGCTTGCTGTTACACAAACCCCTCATTGGCTCCTACAATACAGAGAGGCTCATTTATGTTCTAGATGAGCTGCATAATGGACTTGTGCCAGCGGAGGAGAGAGGGGCAAGAAACTCCCCTACCTTCGTTGTTGTGTGGGATAATGTGGCATTCCACCACTCTGCTGCAGTCACAGACTGGTTTACTACACATCC
Organism: Salvelinus alpinus; assembly: GCF_045679555.1. Lineage (NCBI taxonomy): Eukaryota > Metazoa > Chordata > Actinopteri > Salmoniformes > Salmonidae > Salvelinus > Salvelinus alpinus. The sequence goes on from NC_092098.1 coordinate 56,344,507, forward strand.
CAGGAAGTCAGTACTGTTCCTGCCTCCATACTCCCCCTTCCTAAACCCCATAGAGGAGTTTCTCTCTGCGTGGAGGTGGAAGGTTTATGACCACCATCCACATGACCAGATGTCCATGAACGCGGGATGTGTAGACACTTCTCCTGAAGATGGCCAGGGTTGGATTAGACATTACAGAAGATATTTTACAAGATGCATCGCCAGAGAAGAAATAAGACGTGACGTTGATGAGAACTTGTGGCCAAATGCAGGAGAGAGGGAGAACATGTTGATGAGAACTAGAACCCTCACAGTACTGTACAGTATGAGGGATTATACTATACACGTTGATGAGAACTAGAACCCTCACAGTACTGTACAGTATGAGTGATTATATTATACATGTTGATGAGAACTAGAACCCTCACAGTACTGTACAGTATGAGGGATTATACATGTTGATGATAACTAGAACCCTCACAGTACTGTACAGTATGAGTGATTATACTATACATGTTGATGATAACTAGAACCCTCACAGTACTGTACAGTATGAGTGATTATACATGTTGATGAGAACTAGAACCCTCACAGTACTGTACAGTATGAGTGATTATACTATACATGTTGAGAACTAGAACCCTCACAGTACTGTACAGTATGAGTGATTATACTATACATGTTGATGATAACTAGAACCCTCACAGTACTGTACAGTATGAGTGATTATACATGTTGATGAGAACTAGAACCCTCACAGTCCTGTACAGTATGAGTGATTATATTATACATGTTGATGATAACTAGAACCCTCACAGTACTGTACAGTATGAGTGATTATACTATACATGTTGAGAACTAGAACCCTCACAGTACTGTACAGTATGAGTGATTATATTATACATGTTGATGATAACTAGAACCCTCACAGTACTGTACAGTATGAGTGATTATATTATACATGTTGATGATAACTAGAACCCTCACAGTACTGTACAGTATGAGTGATTATACATGTTGATGATAACTAGAACCCTCACAGTACTGTACAGTATGAGTGATTATACTATACATGTTGATGATAACTAGAACCCTCACAGTACTGTACAGTATGAGTGATTATATTATACATGTTGATGATAACTAGAACCCTCACAGTACTGTACAGTATGAGGGATTATACATGTTGATGATAACTAGAACCCTCACAGTACTGTACAGTATGAGTGATTATACATGTTGATGATAACTATAACCCTCACAGTACTGTACAGTATGAGTGATTATACATGTTGATGATAACTAGGACCCTCACAGTACTGTACAGTATGAGTGATTATACATGTTGATGATAACTATAACCCTCACAGTACTGTACAGTATGAGTGATTATACATGTTGATGATAACTATAACCCTCACAGTACTGTACAGTATGAGTGATTATACATGTTGATGAGAACTAGAACCCTCACAGTACTGTACAGTATGAGTGATTATACATGTTGATGATAACCAGAACCCTCACAGTACTGTACAGTATGAGTGATGATAACTAGAACCCTCACAGTACTGTACAGTATGAGTGATTATACTACATGTTGATGAGAACTAGAACCCTCACAGTACTGTACAGTATGAGTGTTATACATGTTGATGAGAACTCGAACCCTCACAGTACTGTACAGTATGAGTGATTATACTACATGTTGATGAGAACTAGAACCCTCACAGTACTGTACAGTATGAGGGATTATACATGTTGATGAGAACTAGAACCTTCACAGTACTGTACAGTATGAGTGTTATACATGTTGATGAGAACTATAACCCTCACAGTACTGTACAGTATGAGTGATTATACTATACATGTTGATGATAACTAGAACCCTCACAGTACTGTACAGTATGAGTGATTATATTATACATGTTGATGATAACTAGAACCCTCACAGTACTGTACAGTATGAGTGATTATACTATACATGTTGATGATAACTAGAACCCTCACAGTACTGTACAGTATGAGTGTTATACATGTTGATGAGAACTCGAACCCTCACAGTACTGTACAGTATGAGTGTTATACATGTTGATGAGAACTATAACCCTCACAGTACTGTACAGTATGAGTGATTATACTATACATGTTGATGATAACTAGAACCCTCACAGTACTGTACAGTATGAATGATTATACTATACATGTTGATGATAACTAGACCCCTCACAGTACTGTACAGTATGAGTGATTATACTATACATGTTCATGATAACTAGAACCCTCACAGTACTGTACAGTATGAGTGATTATATTATACATGTTGATGATAACTAGAACCCTCACAGTACTGTACAGTATGAGTGATTATATTATACATGTTGATGATAACTAGAACCCTCACAGTACTGTACAGTATGAGTGATTATACTATTCATGTTGATGAGAACTAGAACCCTCACAGTACTGTACAGTATGAGTGATTATACATGTTGATGATAACTAGAACCCTCACAGTACTGTACAGTACGAGTGATTATACATGTTGATGAGAACTAGAACCCTCACAGTACTGTACAGTACGAGTGATTATACATGTTGATGAGAACCAGATCCCTCACAGTACTGTACAGTATGAGTGTTATTCTACATGTTGATGATAACTAGAACCCTCACAGTACTGTACAGTATGAGTGATTATACATGTTGATGAGAACTAGAACCCTCACAGTACTGTACAGTATGAGTGATTATATTATACATGTTGATGAGAACTAGAACCCTCACAGTACTGTACAGTATGAGTGATTATATTATACATGTTGATGATAACTAGAACCCTCACAGTACTGTACAGTATGAGTGATTATACTATTCATGTTGATGAGAACTAGAACCCTCACAGTACTGTACAGTATGAGTGATTATACATGTTGATGATAACTAGAACCCTCACAGTACTGTACAGTATGAGTGATTATACATGTTGATGAGAACTAGAACCCTCACAGTACTGTACAGTATGAGTGATTATATTATACATGTTGATGAGAACTAGAACCCTCACAGTACTGTACAGTATGAGTGATTATATTATACATGTTGATGAGAACTAGAACCCTCACAGTACTGTACAGTATGAGTGATTATATTATACATGTTGATGATAACTAGAACCCTCACAGTACTGTACAGTATGAGTGATTATACATGTTGATGAGAACTAGAACCCTCACAGTACTGTACAGTATGAGTGATGATAACTAGAACCCTCACAGTACTGTACAGTATGAGGGATTATACTATACATGTTGATGATAACTAGAACCCTCACAGTACTGTACAGTATGAGTGATTATATTATACATGTTGATGATAACTAGAACCCTCACAGTACTGTACAGTATGCGTGATTATACATGTTGATGATAACTAGAACCCTCACAGTACTGTACAGTATGAGTGATTATACTACACATGTTGATGAGAACTATAACCCTCACAGTACTGTACAGTATGAGTGATTATACTACACATGTTGATGAGAACTAGAACCCTCACAGTACTGTACAGTATGAGTGATTATATTATACATGTTGATGATAACTAGAACCCTCACAGTACTGTACAGTATGAGTGTTATACTATACATGTTGATGATAACTAGAACCCTCACAGTACTGTACAGTATGAGGGATTATACATGTTGATGATAACTAGAACCCTCACAGTACTGTACAGTATGAGGGATTATACATGTTGATGATAACTAGAACCCTCACAGTACTGTACAGTATGAGTGATTATACATGTTGATGATAACTAGAACCCTCACAGTACTGTACAGTATGAATGATTATATTATACATGTTGATGATAACTAGAACCCTCACAGTACTGTACAGTATGAGGGATTATACATGTTGATGAGAACTAGAACCCTCACAGTACTGTACAGTATGAGTGATTATATTATACATGTTGATGATAACTAGAACCCTCACAGTACTGTACAGTATGAGTGATTATATTATACATGTTGATGATAACTAGAACCCTCACAGTACTGTACAGTATGAGTGATTATACATGTTGATGATAACTAGAACCCTCACAGTACTGTACAGTATGAGTGATTATACTATACATGTTGATGATAACTAGAACCCTCACAGTACTGTACAGTATGAGTGATTATATTATACATGTTGATGATAACTAGAACCCTCACAGTACTGTACAGTATGAGGGATTATACATGTTGATGATAACTAGAACCCTCACAGTACTGTACAGTATGAGTGATTATACATGTTGATGATAACTATAACCCTCACAGTACTGTACAGTATGAGTGATTATACATGTTGATGATAACTAGGACCCTCACAGTACTGTACAGTATGAGTGATTATACATGTTGATGATAACTATAACCCTCACAGTACTGTACAGTATGAGTGATTATACATGTTGATGATAACTATAACCCTCACAGTACTGTACAGTATGAGTGATTATACATGTTGATGAGAACTAGAACCCTCACAGTACTGTACAGTATGAGTGATTATACATGTTGATGATAACCAGAACCCTCACAGTACTGTACAGTATGAGTGATGATAACTCGAACCCTCACAGTACTGTACAGTATGAGTGATTATACTACATGTTGATGAGAACTAGAACCCTCACAGTACTGTACAGTATGAGGGATTATACATGTTGATGAGAACTAGAACCTTCACAGTACTGTACAGTATGAGTGTTATACATGTTGATGAGAACTATAACCCTCACAGTACTGTACAGTATGAGTGATTATACTATACATGTTGATGATAACTAGAACCCTCACAGTACTGTACAGTATGAGTGATTATATTATACATGTTGATGATAACTAGAACCCTCACAGTACTGTACAGTATGAGTGATTATACTATACATGTTGATGATAACTAGAACCCTCACAGTACTGTACAGTATGAGTGTTATACATGTTGATGAGAACTCGAACCCTCACAGTACTGTACAGTATGAGTGTTATACATGTTGATGAGAACTATAACCCTCACAGTACTGTACAGTATGAGTGATTATACTATACATGTTGATGATAACTAGAACCCTCACAGTACTGTACAGTATGAGTGATTATACTATACATGTTGATGATAACTAGACCCCTCACAGTACTGTACAGTATGAGTGATTATACTATACATGTTGATGATAACTAGAACCCTCACAGTACTGTACAGTATGAGTGATTATATTATACATGTTGATGATAACTAGAACCCTCACAGTACTGTACAGTATGAGTGATTATATTATACATGTTGATGATAACTAGAACCCTCACAGTACTGTACAGTATGAGTGATTATACTATTCATGTTGATGAGAACTAGAACCCTCACAGTACTGTACAGTATGAGTGATTATACATGTTGATGATAACTAGAACCCTCACAGTACTGTACAGTACGAGTGATTATACATGTTGATGAGAACTAGAACCCTCACAGTACTGTACAGTACGAGTGATTATACATGTTGATGAGAACCAGATCCCTCACAGTACTGTACAGTATGAGTGTTATTCTACATGTTGATGATAACTAGAACCCTCACAGTACTGTACAGTATGAGTGATTATACATGTTGATGAGAACTAGAACCCTCACAGTACTGTACAGTATGAGTGATTATATTATACATGTTGATGAGAACTAGAACCCTCACAGTACTGTACAGTATGAGTGATTATATTATACATGTTGATGATAACTAGAACCCTCACAGTACTGTACAGTATGAGTGATTATACTATTCATGTTGATGAGAACTAGAACCCTCACAGTACTGTACAGTATGAGTGATTATACATGTTGATGATAACTAGAACCCTCACAGTACTGTACAGTATGAGTGATTATACATGTTGATGAGAACTAGAACCCTCACAGTACTGTACAGTATGAGTGATTATATTATACATGTTGATGAGAACTAGAACCCTCACAGTACTGTACAGTATGAGTGATTATATTATACATGTTGATGAGAACTAGAACCCTCACAGTACTGTACAGTATGAGTGATTATATTATACATGTTGATGATAACTAGAACCCTCACAGTACTGTACAGTATGAGTGATTATACATGTTGATGAGAACTAGAACCCTCACAGTACTGTACAGTATGAGTGATGATAACTAGAACCCTCACAGTACTGTACAGTATGAGGGATTATACTATACATGTTGATGATAACTAGAACCCTCACAGTACTGTACAGTATGAGTGATTATATTATACATGTTGATGATAACTAGAACCCTCACAGTACTGTACAGTATGCGTGATTATACATGTTGATGATAACTAGAACCCTCACAGTACTGTACAGTATGAGTGATTATACTACACATGTTGATGAGAACTATAACCCTCACAGTACTGTACAGTATGAGTGATTATACTACACATGTTGATGAGAACTAGAACCCTCACAGTACTGTACAGTATGAGTGATTATATTATACATGTTGATGATAACTAGAACCCTCACAGTACTGTACAGTATGAGTGTTATACTATACATGTTGATGATAACTAGAACCCTCACAGTACTGTACAGTATGAGGGATTATACATGTTGATGATAACTAGAACCCTCACAGTACTGTACAGTATGAGTGATTATACATGTTGATGAGAACTAGAACCCTCACAGTACTGTACAGTATGAGTGATTATACATGTTGATGATAACCAGAACCCTCACAGTACTGTACAGTATGAGTGATGATAACTAGAACCCTCACAGTACTGTACAGTATGAGTGATTATACTACATGTTGATGAGAACTAGAACCCTCACAGTACTGTACAGTATGAGTGTTATACATGTTGATGAGAACTCGAACCCTCACAGTACTGTACAGTATGAGTGATTATACTACATGTTGATGAGAACTAGAACCCTCACAGTACTGTACAGTATGAGGGATTATACATGTTGATGAGAACTAGAACCTTCACAGTACTGTACAGTATGAGTGTTATACATGTTGATGAGAACTATAACCCTCACAGTACTGTACAGTATGAGTGATTATACTATACATGTTGATGATAACTAGAACCCTCACAGTACTGTACAGTATGAGTGATTATATTATACATGTTGATGATAACTAGAACCCTCACAGTACTGTACAGTATGAGTGATTATACTATACATGTTGATGATAACTAGAACCCTCACAGTACTGTACAGTATGAGTGTTATACATGTTGATGAGAACTCGAACCCTCACAGTACTGTACAGTATGAGTGTTATACATGTTGATGAGAACTATAACCCTCACAGTACTGTACAGTATGAGTGATTATACTATACATGTTGATGATAACTAGAACCCTCACAGTACTGTACAGTATGAGTGATTATACTATACATGTTGATGATAACTAGACCCCTCACAGTACTGTACAGTATGAGTGATTATACTATACATGTTGATGATAACTAGAACCCTCACAGTACTGTACAGTATGAGTGATTATATTATACATGTTGATGATAACTAGAACCCTCACAGTACTGTACAGTATGAGTGATTATATTATACATGTTGATGATAACTAGAACCCTCACAGTACTGTACAGTATGAGTGATTATACTATTCATGTTGATGAGAACTAGAACCCTCACAGTACTGTACAGTATGAGTGATTATACATGTTGATGATAACTAGAACCCTCACAGTACTGTACAGTACGAGTGATTATACATGTTGATGAGAACTAGAACCCTCACAGTACTGTACAGTACGAGTGATTATACATGTTGATGAGAACCAGATCCCTCACAGTACTGTACAGTATGAGTGTTATTCTACATGTTGATGATAACTAGAACCCTCACAGTACTGTACAGTATGAGTGATTATACATGTTGATGAGAACTAGAACCCTCACAGTACTGTACAGTATGAGTGATTATATTATACATGTTGATGAGAACTAGAACCCTCACAGTACTGTACAGTATGAGTGATTATATTATACATGTTGATGATAACTAGAACCCTCACAGTACTGTACAGTATGAGTGATTATACATGTTGATGAGAACTAGAACCCTCACAGTACTGTACAGTATGAGTGATTATATTATACATGTTGATGAGAACTAGAACCCTCACAGTACTGTACAGTATGAGTGATTATATTATACATGTTGATGATAACTAGAACCCTCACAGTACTGTACAGTATGAGTGATTATACTATTCATGTTGATGAGAACTAGAACCCTCACAGTACTGTACAGTATGAGTGATTATACATGTTGATGATAACTAGAACCCTCACAGTACTGTACAGTATGAGTGATTATACATGTTGATGAGAACTAGAACCCTCACAGTACTGTACAGTATGAGTGATTATATTATACATGTTGATGAGAACTAGAACCCTCACAGTACTGTACAGTATGAGTGATTATATTATACATGTTGATGAGAACTAGAACCCTCACAGTACTGTACAGTATGAGTGATTATATTATACATGTTGATGATAACTAGAACCCTCACAGTACTGTACAGTATGAGTGATTATACATGTTGATGAGAACTAGAACCCTCACAGTACTGTACAGTATGAGTGATGATAACTAGAACCCTCACAGTACTGTACAGTATGAGGGATTATACTATACATGTTGATGATAACTAGAACCCTCACAGTACTGTACAGTATGAGTGATTATATTATACATGTTGATGATAACTAGAACCCTCACAGTACTGTACAGTATGCGTGATTATACATGTTGATGATAACTAGAACCCTCACAGTACTGTACAGTATGAGTGATTATACTACACATGTTGATGAGAACTATAACCCTCACAGTACTGTACAGTATGAGTGATTATATTATACATGTTGATGATAACTAGAACCCTCACAGTACTGTACAGTATGAGTGTTATACTATACATGTTGATGATAACTAGAACCCTCACAGTACTGTACAGTATGAGGGATTATACATGTTGATGATAACTAGAACCCTCACAGTACTGTACAGTATGAGGGATTATACATGTTGATGATAACTAGAACCCTCACAGTACTGTACAGTATGAGTGATTATACATGTTGATGATAACTAGAACCCTCACAGTCCTGTACAGTATGAGTGATTATATTATACATGTTGATGATAACTAGAACCCTCACAGTACTGTACAGTATGAGGGATTATACATGTTGATGATGGTTTTTGTTGTAGTTATTATTGCAGATCTAGAATTTCAGGAATTTGTTTTTTGTTTCAACTTTTTATTTTTCACCAGTAAATTCCTATTTGCAAAGATATAGAAAAAAAAGGCTTTTGAAGCAAATTGCTGCATTTCTGATTCATTCTTTGTTACATCCACTTTGGTCAATGAAGGGAAAAGGTGTTAGTCTTATTCTATAATGAAATACTGATTCACAGTTTTTTTTTGCAATCGCTAGGACCCAAATCTCAATACTTAGATCACTTTTTCAAAACTCTTCACACAGTTCTCCTAATCCACTTTCATCTTGGGCACGGCAGTTCATTTCACGTCCAAAATGCACTAAAACTACCAAAACACTTTATACGCGTCTCAGATCAACTCGTTCTTCCATAACACTAGCAGAGGTTGTCACCCAACAAGAACACGTTGTCACTCATAAAACAACGACCTAAACAACACTAACAACATTACAAAGTCTTTTCTTTTGTAAAATGTCTTTACAAAACAAGAATGACACCTCTCTTCTGTTGAGAATTCACTGCAGTTTATGTTACAGGAATGAATCAGACATGATGCAATATGCTTCAATATGTTTTATGTCATTTTAGGTATACAAGAATTTGCATATACACCATCTACCGATACAGATACAGTAGCAATGCTAGTCAACCCTGTCTTCTGCATTTGGCCACAGGTTCTCATCCACGTCACATCTTATGTCATCTTTGGGCAATACACCTAGGAAAGAATCGTTTGGCATCCTGGTCCATCCCTGGCAATCTTCTGCAGATATGTCCAGGCATCCAGCATTCATTGCATCCAGGAGGGACATTTGATCATGTGGATGGTGGTCATAAACCTTCCACCTCCATGAGGAAAATAATTCCTCTGTGGGGTTGAGGAATAGAGAGTCAGGTGGGAGGAAAAGTGACACCATCCTGGGATGGGCTGAAAACCACTCTGTGACGGCACGGGAGTGGTGAAATGCCACATTGTCCCATACAATTACAAACGTTGGCCGATTTGGCCTCACTGCAACCCTTTCCTCACCTGGCACAACCCTTCCGTAGAGGTCATCCAGGAATGAAATGAGACGCTCTGTGTTGTATGGCCCAATTAGCAGTTTGTGGAAGAGCAATCCATCAGAGGATATTACAGCACACATTGTTGGCACCCCTCTGGCCCGGGACATCCACTGTGGCTCTTTTCCCAATCACATTCCTTCCTCGTCGCCGTGTTTTGGTCAAGTTGAAACCAGCCTCGTCCAAAAAGATGAATATGTTGGGTGTTTGCCTGGCTTCTATCTCCATGACTCTCTAAAATAAATACACAAGGCAACATAAGAGTTATGACTGTAGTTTACATTATACCTCAAAACATGCCATTGTGTACCTCTACCCTGTTTGATTTTGTTCAAAACCAGTTCTGTATTTTATAGTCCTCTTACCTGGACATATTGGTTCCTGAGTTGCTTGACTCGTTCAGAGTTCCTCTCAAAGGGGGCAGTGTACATATGCTTCATCCTGACTTGATGTTGTTTCAGGACTCTAGAAATAGTTGTTATGCTTACATTGTGAATATTTCTAAATGTAATGTTGTCTGCCAACAATCTCTGTGAGTTTTATGTCTTTGTTTCTGATGACCATATCAACGATTGCAGTTTCCTGCACAGCAGTGAGACTCCTACCTCTCCCGCCTGTGGGAGGTAACCGTTGGGTCCTGAGCAGAAATACAAAAACAATCACACACAAGTGGGTTTGGAGGCTTTGCTCAATTTACTTCAGTAATGTGCAGTTCAGTCAGAAGCCCTTGCAGAATGCACATCTTACCTGTTGTTTTGCCGGAAATTTCTCACAATAGATGCCACTGTTGAGCGTTGCAGACCAGCCTCTCTCATTGATAGACCATGATTTATTACATGATCAGTTAGAGCAGCCCTGATCTCATCTGAGACGACAGCTCTGGATCTTCCTCTCAGTCTTCTTCTTCTCCCGTTTTATTTGTATTGTTTTTATTTATTTATTTTTATTTCACCTTTATTTAGCCAGGTAGCCTGGTAGGCTAGTTGAGAACACGTTCTCCTTTACAACTGTGACCTGGCCAAGATAAAGCAAAGCAGTATAAACAAACATACAGTCAATAATACAATGGAAAAATCTGTATGCAGTGTGTGCAAATGGCGTGAGGCGGTAAGGCAATAAATAGGCCAATAGTGGTGAAGTAATTACAATTTAGCAATTAACACTGGAGTGATAGATGTGCAGATGAGGATGTGCAAACAGAGATACTGGGGTGCAAAAGAGCAGAAAAAAACCCTAATATGGGGATGAGGTAGTTGGATGGGCTATTTACAGATGGGCTATGTACAGCTGCACTGATCGGTAAGCTGCTCTGACAGCTGGTGCTTAAAGTTAGTGAGGGAGGTATAAGTCTCCAACCTCAGTGATTTTTGCAATTCGTTCCAGTCATTGGCAGCAGGAAACTGGAAGGAAAGGCGGCCAAAGTAGGTGTTGGCTTTGGGGATGACCAGTGAGATATACCTGCTGGAGCGCGTGCTACGGGTGGGTGCTGCTATGGTGACCAGTGAACTGAGATAAGGTGGAGCTTTACCTAGCCAAGACTTATAGATGACCTGGAGCCAGTGGGCTTGGCGACGAGTATGTAGTGAGGGTCAGCCAACGAGAGCGTACAGGTCGCAGTGGTGGGTAGTATATGGGGCTTTGATGACTAAACGGATGGCACTGATAGACTGCATCCAGTTTACTGAGTAGAGTGTTGGAGGCTATTTTGTAAATGACATCGCCGAAGTCAAGGATCGGTAGGATGGTCAGTTTTACGAGGGTATGTTTGGCAGCATGAGTGAAGGAGGCTTTGTTGCGAAATAGGAAGCCGGTTCTAGATTTAATTTTGGATTGGAGATGTTTGATGTGAGTCTGGAAGGAGAGTTTACAGTCTAACCAGACACCTAGGTATTTATAGTTGTCCACATATTCTAAGTCAGAACCGTCCAGAGTAGTGATGTTGGACGGGTTGCAGGTGCAGGCAGTGATCGGTTGATTAGCATGCATTTAGTTTTACTTGTATTTAAGAGCAGTTGGAGACCATGGAAGGAGAGTTGTATGGCATTGAAGCTCGTCTAGAGGTTAGTTAACACCGTGTCCAAAGAAGGGCCAGAAGTATACAGAATGGTGTCGCCCGCGTAGAGGTGGATCAGAGAATCACCAGCAGCAAGAGTGACATTATTGATGTATACAGAGAAAAGAGTCGGCCCGTGAATTGAACCCTGTGGCACCCTCATAGAGACTGCCAGAGGTCCGGACAACAGGCCCTGCGATTTGACACACTGGACTCTATCTGAGAAGTATTTAGTGAACCAGGCGAGGCAGTCATTTGAGAAACCAAGGCTCTCCCTCTCCCAGTCACTATTCTTCCTCTGTCAGCCACGTCTCTATCTCTGGCTGGGCCCATGTTTACAGTACAGCATTATTCCTAAGATGTCCCCTTTTATAAAGATGGTAATGACATTGAAAGACTAACACCTGGGTAGGTGTTCAGCTACAATGGGAATCAGCTGTGGTTGGTGTAATTGTTTTGATAGTATTTCATTGTTTAGATTTGGAATATATTTCAATACGGTATTACTAGTACAAATGTATCAAATTGCTGTCGTATTCAATGTTGTGTTATGTTAGGTTTTAAACTTAGGTATAACAGTTTTGAAAAGAGTATGTAAACATGTTCCAAATTGGCCTGTAGGTACATAGAGTTTTGGTGGTGGTTGAGTCTGAGTGAGAAAAGAATTCTTGAACATTGAAAGATGTAGTCATTGAATGCATTTTGTGCCAAAGCAATGAAACATGATCCCCAGTTTAGCCCACATAGACTGCTGTTGTGCTCACTGTGTGAAGAGTTTTGAAAAAATAGTTAGAAAATGAAAAAAAAATGTAACAATATTGCACTTTTCATGAGGCCTAATTTCATCCAGTTTACAGCCGAACCACCAACCAAGCAACGTTCAAATCCTGTTTCTGCAGGAGGATTATTTTGCTGCGACAAAACTGGTCCGAATTAAGATCCTACACCTGACCTGTATAAGTCCAACTTCCAAACGACCCGATGGTGTTGGACCTCATGTACAACCTTTGTCTAAACATTCCTTGACGCCAGAGTTCACTCAACGATCATGATTATTTACATATTCATGATTACCACCGTGTCATAGGTCACAGTGTTGTAACGATGTGCAAATAGTTAAAGTTCAAAATGCGAAAATAAATAAACATAAATATTGTATTTACAATGGTGTTTGTTCTTCACTGGTTGCCCTTTTCTTGTGGCAACAGGTCACACATCTTGCTGCTGTGATGTCACACTGTAGTATTTCACCCAATAGATATGAGATTTAATTTTGGGTCAGTCACAGTGGTCAGGTATTCTGCCACTGTGTACTCTCTGTTTAGAGCCAAATAGCATTCTAGTTTGCTCTGTTGTTTGTTAATTCTTTCCAATGTGTCAAGTAATTATCTTTTGTTTTCTCATGATTTGGTTGGGTCTAATTGTGTGGCTTTCCTGTGGCTCTGTTGTTGTTGTTCTTCTCCAGGTTCATCTCTCTGTCTTTGTTATGGAATAAAGCAGAAAGATGACGCCGATAGAGACAACAACTAAATTCCAGAGAGACCTCACGGAAACATGGCTCTCTCTCTCTCGATATGTTGTCAGAATCAGTACAGCCACCGGGCTTCTCCATGCATCGCGCCGACAGAGATAAACACCTCTCTGGGAAGAGGAAGGGAGGGGATCTATGCTTCATGATTAACGACTCATGGTGTAACAACATACAGAAACTCAAGTCCTTCTGCTCACCCGACCTATAATTCCTTATAATTCCTTAATTCCTTACAATCAAATGCCGGCCATTTTACCAACCAAGAGAATTCTCAACAGTTATAGTCACAGTTGTGTACATTCCCCCTCAAACAGACACCAAGACGGCCCTCAAGGAACTTCACTGGACTAAACTGTAAACTAGAAACTATATATCCCGAGGCTGCATTTATTGTAGCTGGGGATTTTAACAAAGCAAATTTGACAACAAGGCTACCTAAATTCTATCAGCATATTGATTGCACGACGCGCAGGGGTAATACACTCGACCACGCTACTCTAACTTCCGCGATGCAAACAAAGCCCTCCTTCACCTTCCCTTCGGCGCATCTGTAGAAGTTTGTGAGTGCTTTTGGTCACAAGCCGAATTTCTTCAGCCTCCTGAGGTTGGCGCTGCTGCGCCTTCTTCACAACGCTGTCTGTGTGGGTGGACCAATTCAGTTTGTCCGTGATATGTACACCGAGGAACTTAAAACTTACTACCCTCTCCACTACTGTCCCGTCGATGTGGATAGGGGGGTGGTCCCTCTGCTGTTTCCTGAAGTCCACAATCATCTCCTTTGTTTTGTTGACGTTGAGTGTGATGTTATTTTCCTGACACCACACTCTGAGGGACCTCACCTCCTCCCTGTAGGCCGTCTCGTCGTTGTTGGTAATCAAGCCTACCACTGTAGTGTCATCTGCAAACTTGATGATTGAGTTGGAGGCGTGCATGGCCACGCAGTCGTGGGTGAACAGGGAGTACAGGAGAGGGCTCAGAATGCACCCTTGTGGGGCCCCAGTGTTGAGGATGAGCGGGGTGGAGATGTTGTTACCTACCCTCACCACCTGGGTGCGGCCCGACAGAAAGTCCAGGACCCAGTTGCACAGGGCGAGGTCGAGACCCAGGGTCTTGTGCTTAATGACGAGTTTGGAGGGTACTATGGTGTTAAATGCTGAGCTATAGTCGATGAACAGCATTCTCACATAGGTATTCCTCTTGTCCAGATGGGTTAGTGGAATGTGGTTGTGATTGCGTCGTCTGTGGACCTATTGGGGCGGTAAGCAAATTGGAGTGGGTCGAGGTGGTCAGGTAGGGTGGAGGTGATATGGTCCTTGACTAGTCTCTCAAAGCACTTCATGATGACGGAAGTGAGTGCTACGGGGCGGTAGTCGTTTAGCTCAGTTACCTTAGCTTTCTTGGGAACAGGAACAATGGTGGCCCTCTTGAAGCATGTGGGAACAGCAGACTGGGATAAGGATTGATTGAATATGTCCGTAAACACACCAGCCAGCTAGTCTGCGCATGCTCTGAGGACGCGGCTGGGAATGCCGTCTGGGCCTGCAGCCTTGCAAGGGTTAACACGTTTAAATGTTTTACTCATGTCGGCTGCAGTGAAGGAGAGCCCGCAGGTTTTGGTAGCGGGCCGTGTCAGTGGCACTGTATTGTCCTCAAAGCGAGCAAAGAAGTTATTTAGTCTGTCTGGGAGCAAGACATCCTGGTCCGCGACGGGGCTGGTTTTCGTTTTGTAATCCGTGATTGACTGTAGACCCTGCCACATACCTCTTGTGTCTGAGCTGTTGAATTGCGACTCTATTTTGTCTCTGTACTGGGACTTAGCTTGTTTGATTGCCTTGCGGAGGGAATAGCTACACTGTTTTGTATTCGGTCATGTTTCCGGTCACCTTGCCCTGGTTAAAAGCAGTGGTTTGCACTTTCAGTTTCAGTTTCGTGCGAATGCTGCCATCAATCCACTGTTTCTGGTTTGGGAATGTTTTAATCGTTGCTGTGGGTATTATGTCGCCGATGCACTTTCTAATGAACTCGCTCACCGAATCAGCGTATTCGTCAATGTTGTTGTTGGACGCAATGCGGAACATATCCCAATCCACGTGATCGAAGCAGTCTTGAAGCGTGGAATCAGATTGGTCGAACCAGCGTTGAACAGACCTGAGTGCGGGAGCTTCTTGATTTAGTTTCTGTCTATAGTCGGGGAGCAACAAAATTAAGTCGTGGTCAGCTTTTCCGAAAGGAGGGCGGGGGAGGGCCTTATATGCGTCGCGGAAGTTAGAATAACAATGGTCCAGGGTTTTACCAGCCCTGGTTGCGCAATCGATATGCTGATAGAATTTAGGGAGTTTTGTTTTCAGATTAGCCTTGTTAAAATCTCCAGCTACAATGAATGCAGCCTCAGGATGTGTGGTTTCCAGTTTACATAGAGTCAGATAAAGTTCGTTCAGGGCCATCGATGTGTCTGCTTGGGGGGGAATATATACGGCTGTGATTATAATCGAAGAGAATTCCCTTGGTAGATAATGAGGTCGACATTTGATTGTGAGGAATTCTAAGTCAGGTGAGCAGAAGGACTTGAGTTCCTGTATGTTGTTATGATCACACCACATCTCGTTAATCATAAGGCATACCCTCCCCGCCGCTCTTCTTACCAGAAAGATGCTTGTTTCTGTCGGCGCGATGCGTGAAGAAACCAGCTGGCTGCACCGACTCCGTTAGCGTGTCTCGAGTGAGCCATGTTTCCGTGAAGCAAAGAACGTTACAGTTTCTGATGTCTCTCTGGAATGCTACCCTTGCTCGGATTTCATCAACCTTGTTGTCAAGAGACTGGACATTGGTGAGTAGTATGCTACTCGCTACTCGCTACAATCACTAACTCAGACAGGCTGCTGCCTACATAGAGACTCATATCACTGGCCACTTTAACAAATGGATCACTAGTCACTTTAAACAATGCCACTTTAATATTGTTTACATATTTTACATTAGTCATCTCATATGTATATACTGTATTTTATACCATCTTGCCAATGTCGATTGGCCATCACTCATCCATCACTCATCCAGATACTTATATGTACATACTCTCATTCACCCCTTTAGATTTGTGTGTATTAGGTAGTTGTTGGGGAATTGTTGATGTCATTATAGGGTATTGTGATGTCATTATGGGGTATTGTGATGTCATTATGGGGTATTGTGATGCCATTATGGGGTATTGTGATGTCATTATGGGGTATTGTGATGTCATTATGGGGTATTGTGAGTAGATGGGTGGGACAAAAATCTATGCTGTATTCAGGCTGTAACACAAACAAATGTGGAGGGGTATGAATAGTTTCTGAAGGCACTGTAAATAATGAAGTGGGTTGGTGGTTCTGGTCGAAGCTGAGCCAAAGGATAAATCTTAGTGCAGGGGTAGCAGTGCTCTCTTCCCCGGGTGTTGGTGTCATCAATCTCTCTTCAAAAGAGGTGTGTAATGGCTGGTTGTTACTGGTCAACATAAAAATGAATAACGTTAGGTTTGTTGAAGAATAAAGAATGCACATAATACGGTAGTTTGTTTTGGTGTCTGAGGAGCTGGACGAGGTGTTTGTGTTAGGAGGATTGACATCACTAAAGACAGGAATGGGGAGGAACATCATTCATGCTCGGCAGGGGTATGGAACGATGTTCTGAATCACTTCCATCTAGTGGACACATGGAGAATGAAGTATCCCACCATAAAGAGGTATACGTGGGTGAGGGTGGTTGGGGGTAGGGTGAGTGGATCATATCTATACCTTCAAGGATCAGAGCAATGGAATTGTGGGTCTCAATACTCCAAGTTGGTTTTTCTGACCATTATATTGCCATGGCTCAGTTCTCTGTTTCACCAAGGCCCTGTCAGTTATCCTATTTGAAAATCTATGTCAAACTTCCAATGCTTCTGGGAAAGGCGGGGACAGCAGAAAGGGGTTTAAGCCTCTCAGTCAGAAGTGGGACCTAACAAGTAGAAAAACATGTTGACTCTTACTTGTAGAGAAACACCAATGTCATCCTCCTCTCTTTCATGTTGATGAAACGGTCTGTCACTCAGTCATACAGTACACGCTTTTAGTTATTGTTGTCCTAGGCTACCTGGATAAAATACTTGCTCACTAGCCTAACTTCCATTCATGGGCAACGTTAGCTAGTTAACATTATCCTTCTACATCTAGCTACATATTGAACTTCTATCCTCTCAGGCCAGGGACACAACAATGTATGAATTAATGGTTGGATCAGAATCACCGTTATATTCATTGGCCAGTATGGAGAATTAAGTAAAACCACAAGTCCAAATCCCTATATCCATCCATAGCTAATTGAGGAAAGGGCCAACCTAAGCTATCTAGCTAGCCACCGGAGGACAACAACAAAACGAGATGCAACAATTCAAGTTGTTTCTGTCAATGACAGATGCTCTCAATGAGATTTGATAGGGGTGATGCCAAGTCCAAGATGGCTTCCCTTGCCACTTTTTTTGGGGTGCAACAGGACCATTCACAGTTGAGCTCGCTCAGTTTAGCTCAACGCTGATTGGCTAATTTTTGAATACTTTTTTTTCAAGGGAGGCCAAATGCTCGCTGGCTACCCTTGCCTTCAATGCTACAGGCAGCAACGATTTTTTCTATTTTGGACCATCAGATAGATGGCTTTACACATAGAGAGACAGAGGGGCGCTGTTTCACTTGCTCGGATGCTTTCTCCGGTGAGATACTGTCTCTGCCAGGTAGCCAGTTAGCCAGTTAGCACGAAAGCCTCAGTTAGCGTGAAAACCTAAGTTAGCCAGTTAGCGCGAAAGCCTCAGTTAGCATGAAAACCGCAGTTAGCGCGAAAGCCTCAGTTACCATGAAAACCTCAGTTAGCCAGTTAGCGCGAAAGCCTCAGTTAGCATGAAAACCTCAGTTAGCCAGGGCGCTTTTTCGCTTGCTCTGATGCTTTCTCCGATGAGATACTGTCTCTGATCCAACGACAGTTAGCCAGTTAGCCAGCTGGCCAGTTAGCGCGAAATACGACACCCTACACACGGCAATGTCCCCTTCACTGCCCTGGGGTCTCGTTAGACCAGAGGGACCGACCAGGACCAACCCTGCTTAGCTTCAGAGGAATGCCAGCAGGGGTATGCAGGGTGGTATGCTGTTGGGTGGTATGCTAAACTGCCAGCCACCCTCAACAGAGCACATGCTGGTTCCCTCCAGCCGCAACTCAGCTGAAGATGACCCCTATTACACCCTCAAACTAGTCTCTAGGGCCCGGAGCCTAAACAACACTGAGGCGGTCATCAGCGTATGCTGTCCCCAACCCTATGCCTGGCTCACACAGATTCCTATTGTAGCAGGTTAAGAAAGCTCAATAGTATAGCTGATAGAGGACAGCCCTGGCGAATGCCCCGTCGGGCATACTGTTCCTCCCCCCACCTTGACCATTCATAAAGCCACAACCAAAACCAGACAAAACATTGAACAGATATTTATGGTCCACCTTATCAAAGGCTTTCTCCTGGTCCAAGGAAACCAGTTCGAAATTCACCTTCGAAAGCCTCGACGGGTCTAGCCTGTCCCTGATTATGAACAGAATTGTCTGTGATTGAGTGTCCTGGTACACGGTAAGTTTGGTCCTTTTGTACATTAGAGTCCAGACTTGAGTCTGTTAGTGAGGACCTGATAGTCCACACAGAGCAACGCCACAGGCCTCCAGTTCTTTAGGTCGCTCAAGTCCCCTTTTTTGGTCAGGAGAGTCAAAGACACCCGCTGACAGTTTAGCGACAACTCCCCTATCCCGACACACTCACGCAAAACAAGTCCTGTCCAATGATTCCCCAGAACTTTTTTAAAAAGGCCACAGGCAGACCATCGACCCCTCTGCTCCCTCATCTCCTCCTCAACAGAAGTTACACACCCGTCAGACTCCCTCATCTCCTCCTCAACAGAAGTTACACACCCGTCAGACAAACTTAAGCAATGGATTGTCTTGGTTTCCCTCTGTTTTGTCAACCCAAAGAAGGAGCTGGGAGTCTCATCTCAAGTTTAGATAGATTAGTGTACAGCCCCACCAGATCAGCCTCCATCCCACTTATGCTACGCTCAAGCTCCCCCAGTACTCTCCTGGGCCCGGTTTCCCAAAAGCATCTTAAGGTTAAGGTTAAGGTCATTGTCAGAAGCATTCGATCTAACTGGGCCCATGACTCTGAAGAGGAAAACGCAGTATACTGCTGACAGAAACACAGAACACGTGCGTTCCTTAAAGCACTGCATCGCGGTGGGGCGTCACTACACAGAACCGCTACTGGAAATGTATCATGGTCATTAGTGTCTTAGGGAAAAGAGAAGGAATGTCTAAACTGTCTCTTGGTGAATATTATTATATCACAGAATGGAAACCTTTAACACCCTCCTCTATCCTTTCTCTCTCTCTCTCTTTCCAGTTCATTTAGATATACTGTACAGTACCAGTCAAAAGTGTGGACACACCTACTCATTCAATGGTTTTTCTTTATGTTTACTATTTTCTACATTGTAGAATAATAGTGAAGACATCAAAACTATGAAATAACACATATGGAATCATGTAGTAAACCAAAAAAGTGTTATATATATATATTAAAAGTGTTAATATATTTTATATTATTTTTTTTTAAATGTATTTTATTTCACCTTTATTTAACCAGGCAAGTTTGCTAAAAACTATTTTTTTATTTACAATGACGGCCTACCACGGCCAAACCCTAACCCGGATGACGCTGGGTTATTTTTCTGTAGAGCTCCGAGACAGGACTGTGTCGAGGTACAGATCTGGGGAAGGGTACCAAAACATTTCTGCAGCATCGAAGGTCCCCAAGAACACAGTGGCCTCCATCATTCTTACATGGAAGAAGTTTGGAACCACCTAGACTCTTCCCAGTCGAACTGAGCAATCGGGATGGCCTTGGCCAGGGAGGTAACCAAGAACTTGCCATAGATTTTCAAGCCGATTTAAGTCAAACCAACTCCAGTGTATATTTGGCCTTGTGTTTTAGGTTATTGTCCTGCTGAAAGGCGAATGTGTCTGTTGGAAATCAGACTGAACCGGGGTTTCTTCTAGGATTTTGCCTGTGTTTAACTCTATTCTCTAGTCCTGTCCGATGACAAGCATACCCACAACATGATGCAGCCACCACCACGCTTGAAAATATGAAGAGTGGCACTCAGTGATGTGTTGTGTTGGATTTGTCCCAAACATAATGCTTTGTATTTAGCACATAAATATTTTTTGGGGGCAGGTTTACTTTAGTTCCTTACTGCAAACAGGATGCATGTTTTGAAATATGTTTATTCTGTACAGGCTTCCTTCTTTTCACTATACCATTTATGTTAGTATTGTGGAGTAACTACAATGTTGTTGATCCATCCTCAGTTCTCTCCTATCACAGCCATTAAACTGTAACTGTTTTAAAAGTCACCATTGGCCTCATGGTGAAATCCCTGAGCAGTTTCCTTCCTCTCTGGCAATACACCGTCCGAAGTGTAATTAATAACTTCACAATGCTCAAAAGGACATTCAATATCTGGATATTTTTATTTTTTACTCATCTACCAATAGGTGTGAGGCATTGGAAAACCTCCCTGGTGTTTGTGGTTGAATCTGTGTTTGAAATTCACTGCTCAACTGAGGGGACTTTCAGATAATTGTATGTGTTGGGTTACAGAAATGAGGTAGCCATTCAGAAATCATGTTAAATGCTATTATTGCACACAGAGTGAGTGCCTGCAACTTATTATGTGACTTGTTAATTAAGGATCGGTGTGCTGCTAGCGGGACAACTTCTGATGAACTGGAGCGCAATTCAAATAAATAATCATAAATATTATGAATTTTGAACATTTAGGTACATATACAGTGGGGAGAACAAGTATTTGATACACTGCCGATTTTGCAGATTTTCCTACTTACAAAGCATGTAGAGGTCTGTAATTTTTTATCATGGGTACACTTCAACTGTGAGAGACGGAATCTAAAACAAAAATCCCGAAAATCACATTGTATGATTTTTAAGTAATTAATTAGCATTTTATTGCATGACATAAGTATTTGATACATCAGAAAAGCAGAACTTAATATTTGGTACAGAATCCTTTGTTTGCAATTACAGAGATCATACGTTTCCTGTAGTTCTTGACCAGGTTTGCACACACTGCAGCAGGGATTTTGGCCCACTCCTCCATACAGACCTTCTCCAGATCCTTCAGGTTTCGGGGCTGTCGCTGGGCAATACGGACTTTCAGCTCCCTCCAAAGATTTTCTATTGGGTTCAGGTCTGGAGACTGGCTAGGCCACTCCAGGACCTTGAGATACTTCTTACGGAGCCACTCCTTAGTTGCCCTGGCTATGTGTTTCGGGTCGTTGTCATGCTGGAAGACCCAGCCACGACCCATCATCAATGCTCTTACTGAGGGAAGGAGGTTGTTGGCTAAGATCTCGCAATACATGGCCCCATCCATCCTCCCCTCAATACGGTGCAGTCGTCCTGTCCCCTTTGCAGAAAAGCATCCCCAAAGAATGATGTTTCCACCTCCATGCTTCATGGTTGGGATGGTGTTCTTGGGGTTGTACTCATCCTTCTTCTTCCTCCAAACACGGCGAGTGGAGTTTAGACCAAAAAGCTCTATTTTTGAATCATCAGACCACATGACCTTCTCCCATTCCTCCTCTGGATCATCCAGATGGTCATTGGCAAACTTCAGACGGGCCTGGACATGCGCCTGCTTGAGCAGGGGGACCTTGTGTGCGCTGCAGGATTTTAATCCATGACGGCGTAGTGTGTTACTAATGGTTTTCTTTGAGACTGTGGTCCCAGCTCTCTTCAGGTCATTGACCAGGTCCTGCCGTGTAGTTCTGGGCTGATCCCTCACCTTCCTCATGATCATTGATGCCCCACGAGGTGAGATCTTGCATGGAGCCCCAGACCGAGGGTGATTGACCATCATCTTGAACTTCTTCTATTTTCTTCTATTTTCTAATAATTGCACCAACAGTTGTTGCCTTCTCACCAAGCTGCTTGCCTATTGTCCTGTAGCCCATCCCAGCCTTGTGCAGGTCTACAATTTTATCCCTGATGTCCTTACACAGCTCTCTGGTCTTGGCCATTGTGGAGAGGTTGGAGTCTGTTTGATTGAGTGTGTGGACAGGTGTCTTTTATACAGGTAACGAGTTCAAACAGGTGCAGTTAATACAGGTAATGAGTGGAGAACAGGAGGGCTTCTTAAAGAAAAACTAACAGGTCTGTGAGAGCCGGAATTCTTACTGGTTGGTAGGTGATCAAATACTTATGTCATGCAATAAAATGCAAATGAATTACTTAAAAATCATACAATGTGATTTTCTGGATTTTTGTTTTAGATTCCGTCTCTCACAGTTGAAGTGTACCTATGATAAAAATTACAGACCTCTACATGCTTTGTAAGTAGGAAAACCTGCAAAATCGGCAGTGTATCAAATACTTGTTCTCCCCACTGTAAGTGTCTGATATCGGTTGAAAACTTAAATTATTGTTAATCTAACTGCACTGTCCGATTTACAGTAGCTATTACAGCGAAAGCATGCCATGCGATTGTTTGAGGATGGCGCCCCACATCAAAATATTTTTCCACCGGCACAGGTTTCATACATTCACAAATAGTGTTTAAATATTCACTTACTTTTTAAAAATCTTCCTCTGATTTGTCATCCAAAGGGTCCCAGCTATAACATGTAGTGTCGTTTTGTTAGATTAAATCCTTATTTATATCCCAAAAAGTCTGTTTAGTTGGCGCCATTGATTTGAGTAATCCACTCGTTCAACATGCAGAGAAAGGAATCTGAAAATCTACCCCTAAACTTTGTTTCAACAAGTCAAAATACGTTTCTATTTACTCCTCAGATTCCCTGAAATGTAATCAAACTATAATATTTCTTACGGAAAGAAGTATGTCCAATAGGAAAATTTTAGCAGGTGCGTAATGTCTTCATGGCGCGCAAACATGAATTTCCAAGACTGTGTCCTTCTACTAAAACTGTTATTTGTTATTTGTTTTTTAAGTTACAAGCCTGGAACCTTGAACATAGACTGCTGACACCCTGTGGAAGCCTTAGGAATCCAGGGAGATAATTTTCAATATATTTTTTTCTAAATGAACTCAATTTAAAATTCAGGCTGTAGCACAACAAAACACGGAAAAAGTCAAGGGGTTTTGAAAACTTTCTGTTGTGTATGTGGTTGGAGAATTGTGAACATCTCAAATTTATCGACAGATATATGGAAGTAAGATGTCATTATCAATTTAATGTATCAAATTTGAGAGAAAAGATGGACAATTCTGAAAAGGACTGTAATATTATAATAAGACATTTAAAATACATTTTCCAAGTGAATATGAGTGTTGTAGACCTCTTTCCCCTCTTATTGGTGTTCTCCACTCTCTTGGTCTAATCTCTTATTTATCTGATGGCTGTAAGAGGTTCTGATATCTGGTAGCATCTTATTTATCTGATGGCTGTAACAGGTCCCTGATATACAGTATCTATTATTGAAGTGGAAGAAGCTGTTCATTAACTATTTATCCAAACCAGACCTGGCTTCTTCTCTTCTCTTCTCCGTCCCTGGCCCTGTCTCATACACCCTCAACAAGGTCCTTCCTTTTCTTTGTTCACATAATTAGGCTCTCTTACCATAGACGTAGAGTATGTATTCTGCACTGCTGGTGCCTAGGTGGTTGGAGGCCACACAGCGGTAGGTGCCATTGTCTGTCTTGTTAAGGGCAGAAAAGGTGAGCTCTCTTCCCTGTACGATCATTCTCTCCAGGTCTGGTAACTCTGCTCCATCCTTAGTCCACAACACAGGGTCTGGCCTTGGGGTAGGAGTGGAGGAGAGGTGGGTGGTTTAGAGAAGGGGAGAGAGGTGGGTGGTTTAGAGAAGGGGAGAGAGGTGGGTGGTTTAGAGAAGGGGAGAGAGGTGGGTCGGTAGGAGGGGAAATAAAGAGAAGGACGGATGGGGAGATAGGGAGGGGGAAGAGAGGGGAGAGGGAGATGGGCAGGGAGGGGAGAGGGAGGGGAGGGGAAAGAGAAGGGAGAGGGGGGGGGGGGATAGGGAGGGGAAGGGAGATGAGGAGGGGGAGGGAGATAGGGAGGGGAGAGACAGGAAGGAGGTAGAGTGGGTGAGAGAAAGACAGAAGCGAGACACACCTTAGACACCATGAAATGTTCACATTTGCCAGATTATTTTTTACTAATTAATCTTCCAAATGTTGACGTAAAAGTCCTTAATCTATTAGGTTAAGGTTCAAAAACTCGTAATGGATTTTTTTTGCACAAAACCACCATTGTTTATATACATATGCTGTATATATGAGATATACAAACAAAACACCAGTATATAACCATAACTCTTCCTAGATCTTCTAGAAGGTTCTCCCATCTCCACAGAGGACCTCTGGAGCTCTGTCAGAGTGACCATCGGGTTCTTGGTTACCTCCCTGACCAAGGCCCTTCTCCCCTGATTGCTCAGTTTGGCTGTGAAGAGTCTTGGTGGTTCCAAACTTCTTCCATTTAATAATGATGGAGGCCACTGTGTTCTTGGGGACATTCAATGCTGCAGACATTTTTTGGTACTCTTCCCGAATATGTGGATGTTGATTAAGGCAGCACCCCTCACCTCTCTGATTCAGAGGGGTTGGGTTAAATGCGGAAGAAACATTTCAGTTGAATGCATTGTTGGACAACTGACTAGGTATCCACCTTTCATTTTCCCTTTCCTTCCCTAGATCTGTGCCTTGACACAATCCTGTTTCGGAGCTCTACGGACAATTCCTTCGACCTCATTGCTTAGTTTTTGCTCTGACATGTACTGTCAACTGTGGGACCTTTTATAGACAGGTGTGTGCCTTTCCAAATCATGTCCAATCAATTGAATTTACCACAGGTGGACTCTGATCAAGTTGTAGAAACATTTCAAGGATGATCAATGGAAACAGGATGTACCGGAGCTCCATTTAGAGTCTCATAGCAAAGGGTCTGAATACTTATGTAAATAAGCTATTTCTGTATTTTTTTTAACACATTTGCAAACATTTCAAAAAACCTGTTTTTGTTTTGCTTTGTCTTTATGGGGAATTGTGTTTAGATTGATGAGGAAAAAATACGTTTAATTAATTTTAGAATAAATAAACATAACAAAAACTGGAAAAAGTCAGGGGGAGAAAATTACAACTGTGTATATTATACAGTACCATTCAGAAATGTAAGAACACCTACTAATTCAAGAGTTTTTCTTAATTTTTCACTACATTGTAAAATAATAGTGAAGATATCAAAACTATGAAAACCAACATATAGAATCATGTAGCGACCAAAGAAAGTGTTAAACAAATCAAAATACATTTTATATTTGAGATTCTTCAAAGTAGCCACCTGTTGCCTTGATGACAGCTTTGCAAACTCTTGGCATTCTCTCAACCAGCTGCATAAGGTAGTTATACAGTTGAAGTCTGAAGTCTACATACATTTAGGTTGGAGATATTAAAACTTGTTTTTCAACCACTCCACAAATTTCTTGTTAACAAATGATAGTTTTGGCAAGTCGGTTAGGACATCTACTTTGTGCATGACACAAGTAATTTTTCCAACAACTGTTGACAGACAGATTATTTCACTTATAATTCACTGTATCACAATTCCAGTGGGTCAGAAGTTTACATACACTAAGTTGCCTGAAGGTACCATGTTCATCTGTTCAAACAATAGTATGCAAGCATAAACACCATGGGACCGCGCAGCCGTCATACCGCTCAGGAAGGAGACGCGTTCTGTCTACTAGAGATGAACGTACTTTGGTGCGAAAACTGCAAATCAATCCCAGAACAACAGCAAAGGACCTTGTGAAGATGCTGGAGGAAACAGGTACAACAATATCTATATCCA
>NC_092098.1:56376419-56393075 GCF_045679555.1 Salvelinus alpinus
ATAGTTCTAGTAATATAATCTCTATAGTTCCAGTAATATAATCTCTATAGTTCTAGTAATATAATCTCTATAGTTCTAGTAATATAATCTCTATAGTTCTAGTAATATTAACTCTATAGTTCCAGTAATATAATCTCTATAGTTCCAGTAATATAATCTCTATAGTTCTAGTAATATAATCTCTATAGTTCTAGTAATATAAACTCTATAGATCTAGTAATATAATCTATATAGTTCTAGTAATATAAACTCTATAGTTCTAGTAATATAATCTCTATAGTTCTAGTAATATAATCTCTATAGTTCTAGTAATATAATCTCTTGTCACGTTCTGACCATAGTTCTTGTGTGTTTTGCTTGTTTTAGTGTTGGTCAGGACGTGAGCTGGGTGGGCATTCTATGTTGTGTGTCTAGTTTGTCTGTTTCTATGTTTGGCCTAATATGATTCTCAATCAGAGGCAGATGTTTTGTGTTGTCTCTGATTGGGAATCATATATAGGTGGCTTGTTTTTTGTTGGGGTTTGTGGGTGGTTGTTTCCTGTCTTTGTATTTTCTCTGCACCAGATAGGGCTGTATCGGTTTGCCACATTTGTTATTTTGTATTCGTTGTAAGTGTTCACTGTTTATCGTTTTATTAAACATGTTGAGCACTGGCTACGCTGCGTGTTGGTCCGATCCCTGTTACACCTTCTCTTCTCTTGAAGAGGAGGAAGGCTGCCGTTACATCTCTACAGTTCTAGTAATATAATCTCTATAGTTCTAGTAATATAATCTCTATAGTTCTAGTAATATAATCTCTATAGTTCTAGTAATATAATATCTATAGTTCCAGTAATATAATCTCTATAGTTCTAGTAATATAATCTCTATAGTTCTAGTAATATAATCTCTATAGTTCTAGTAATATAATCTCTATAGTTCTAGTAATATAATCTCTATAGTTCTAGTAATATAATCTCTATAGTTCTAGTAATATAATCGGGCCCGGTTGTGGTTTCATCTTATGTCAAAGTGATGTCAAAATCCTGCGGGAGTTTGAAACTTTTCTGCCGAAGTTGGGACTTGGGAAAGTGTTAATTTTTTCCCCCCATAAAATGTTGTAGTTGTACATTTTAGATGAAAATCACTTCAAACACGGCCCGTGCTCTAGCTATCACCCTGATATTGGTACACTAGCTAATGTTAGCTACTTCCCTCGCTGTACTATGGGACAGCAGTTCTCGGCAGAGAGAAAGACACTGTGCCCGGGTGGTGCAGTGCTCCCCTTTCCACATTGAGTAGACGGCATCACGGGGACATTCAGTATGGCTCCTAATGAAGAAGTACAGGGAGGACAACAGCTGGCCACATCATCTACCGCTCCCTTACAAAAAAATGAATTCATTGCGTCAAACTTCCCCCCAAGTGTGTGGCAAAATTGCTGCAAACTAAATAGTGTGCCACAAAAGGTTGCCAGAAGTTTGTAAATATTTGCCACTAGTGGTGCATTTGTGGCAAAACCTTTGGCAACAATAATATGTATTGCCACTAATGGAAAGCAGTTCCCTAGGGTTTTTTTTTTCTGGCAGACAATTCTCTCAAGATTCGATTTGAATCAGCGGCAAACCTGTGTCAACAAGTTCCAAGACCAGTAACCGTTGATGACCAATCAGAATGTATCGTCTGCAAGATTGATTAGGTAAGCAAATGCATGTATTCTCAAACGTACAGAAAATACAGAATGAGGCCAATCAAACTGAGAACAGAGGAATGTGTGTGCACCAGACAGTTCAAGTCTTCTTACATGAATGGCTTTGAGATTAAACACAAAAAAATGTATGTAAAGAAAAATGTATGTAAAGAAACAGCAAGGTTAAGTTATCGGTGCTGGGTTAACAAGGTTGGGTTATGGCAGTGCCAATTTTACCATTTAAATGTTGGTGGAGCAAACTCAACAAAATGTTTTACATGCATGCCAGCAAAGTCACTACAGAACACAACACTAAACAATAAATGATTCATATTTTACCCAGCCAGTGGGTTAAATCTACCTTCACCAGAACATGAGTGTAAATGTCAAGTTTTCTAGTGCAACAGAGTAGAAAACAGTAAACGTTATCTCGACAAACTAAGGGCATTTTGGCAGACTGAAAACGGTGAGTAACAAACATTTCGAATGATTCATTTGATGGTCATTCAGGTTAAATATGTTGTCCTATCTTATTTACAATGTAGCATAATTCAATTGTCTCCAGCAGCACAGTTATAGTCACCAACGCTCTGGTTAACACGAAAACTGCCTAACCAGCTCTGCTAGGGGGAGCAAAATGGTCAGAGTGGTCTCTCATTTGTGTCTGGAAGTAGCTAACAAGCTAGCCAACGTTAGCTTGGGTGCTTGACTGCAGTCGTAAGGCCAGAACACTCAAATCAACCCTACTCCTCGGGCCGAACGTCCAGTGTGCGCTCCGAGAGCGAAGCGGTCTGAATTTACAAACTGACAATATGACAACGCTATGACACTAACGACAGGCACTCCAGATTGAATTTAACAAGTCAGTTAAGAACAAATTCTCATTTACAAGGACAGCCTACTCCTTCCTCCCCGTCGGGGAATTGAACCCCGGTCTCCCGCGTGCCCGAATTATGTAGTACAGACATGGTCTACTCTGCCTTATGTAAGAAATTAGGCACTTCCCATGTTTGTAGGCTATGTTTACTTGTCAGAATGCACCATAGCCAAAATAACAAATGCAGGTGGCTTATATCTTCTAAATGCTTTTATTTCCAAATGTAAAATATACTGTACAGTACTATATTTCTTCATCAGCATCTTTATGCTTTCGTTAATAAAATAATGATACAAATACTCTTTCAAAATGCAGATGTTGATTTAGTTATGGATCCATAACGAATTACTCTGGGAATAAATATCACCGATTTACAGAAATATTGGAACAAAGTTGTCTAATGAAGGCAAACAATTTAGAATCTTCCAATCCTGTAGCCTACTCCCGACAGTACTACCTACTCCCGACAGTACTACCTACTCCCGACAGTACTACCTACTCCCGACAGTACTACCTACTCCCGACAGTACTACCTACTCCCGGCAGTACTACCTACTCCCTACAGTACTACCTACTCCCGACAGTACTACCTACTCCCAACAGTACTACCTACTCCCTACAGTACTACCTACTCCCGACAGTACTACCTACTCCCAACAGTACTACCTACTCCCAACCGTCACGTTGTACAGCGCCATATTTTCCATTCCATCCTCGGGAATAGAAACACCATAATATTAATCAAATGAATTAAGCCAAATTTCTTAAAATCAATCCCATATACTATGTTATTACAAAAAATATTGAAAAAGAGAGATACTTCGAAAAAATTATCACACCTTTTGAGTTCCTTTGTCCCTGACAGAAAATGATTTCCAAGCAACCTTTTTCCACGCAACTTCATCTAAGGATGTAGAGTGAGTTTCCTGTAAACAGTATATGTTATATTCCTTTTCTTTTAGCCATGTAAAGACTGATCTTCTTTTTTTATAATCTGCTAAACCGTTACAATTATAACTGGCTGTACTTATTTCACCCCTTCCTATAACTAGATACTATTGACCATAATTAGTGCTTGTAAAGTTACTGCCATAAGAGGTATTATGACGGTCAAAATTAGAGATTTCAAATGTCTGATGTTTAGAATTCAAGAAACAGGTTCTAGCAGTGTGTTTTAGTCCCTTGCCTGTTTGCCTGTTTGCCTGTGAACCACAGATGGTAGAACATGTTGTCAAGATATTATGTGTGTAGTAAATCTCAGTAGGTTGATGTGTGTAATATTGGATGTGAATTAGTGACAGTGTCTATGTGTGTAGTAAATCTCAGTAGGTTGATGTGTGTAATATTGGATGTGATTTAGTGACATTGTCTATGTGTGTTGTAGATCTCAGTGACAGTATGTACGATGTCTGGATAAGAGTAAGACTATAATGTGTGATGTCTACATAAATAATAACCAGGCCAATTTGCATAGCCTTAGCCAATTTGCATAGCCTTAATATTCATGATGATAATTGTAATCCCTATCGTATCACCATCATAGTTGAATCATAATTACCTTTAACATCATTTTCATAGAACAAACACATCCCTGCGTTTCCACTTTAAAATAGTTTTACTCCAGTACTTTCCACTGGATCTGACTTTGTACAAACCTAACTTTTTGATTGAACGCTCCACACTCTCTCTCTTTCTCGTTTTTTTCTCTCCCCATCTCCTTCAGCCTATCGTCTCTACCCCCCTCCCGTCTGTCCAGACGTTGCTAACGCAGCAGAGCTGTCAATCACCTGGTCTCTGGGGGGGGGGGAGGGAAGCAGGCTCTGAGCCTCAACAGGAAGTGACTAAGCATGCAGAACAGCTGATTTAGAAAAGCAGAGGAGCGAGAGAGAGAGAGAGAACGAGAGAAAAGAGAGTTGCAGAGCTGTCGGCGTCTTATCCCCATTGGGTAGTATGGATGAGAAGACAGGAGGACGGGGAGGAGGGAGGAGAGAACGCTTTATTCAGGATACTTAGTCAGTCGGTATGTGTGTGTGTGCCGTTCAGAGAGGGACGAGGAGAGGAAAGAAAAGAGAGGGACGAGGAGAGGAAAGAAAAGAGAGGGACGAGGAGAGGAAAGAAAAGAGAGGGACGAGGAGAGGAAAGAAAAGAGAGGAACGAGGAGAGGAAATAAAAGAGAGGGACGAGGAGAGGAAAGAAAAGAGAGGGATGAGGAGAGGAAAGAAAAGAGAGGGACGAGGAGAGGAAAGAAAAGAGAGGGACGAGGAGAGGAAAGAAAAGAGAGGGACGAGGAGAGGAAAGAAAAGAGAGGGACGAGGAGAGGAAAGAAAAGAGGGATGAGGAGAGGAAAGAAAAGAAAATAGAGCTACCCCAATTCCCTATATAGTGCACTACGTTAGACCAGGACCCTATGGCACCCTATTCCCTATATAGTGCACTACGTTTGACCAGGACCCAAAGGGTGCAATTTCGGATCCAGAGTCTATTTGGATTGTCTCGTTCAGGTGATGATAAACATCCTTTCCTCTCCTCTCCTCTCCTCTCCTCTCCTCTCCTCTCCTCTCCTCTCCTCTCCTCTCCTCTCCTCTCCTCTCCTCTCCTCTCCTCTCCTCTCCTCTCCTCTCCTCTCCTTATTAGCCTAATCAAGGCCTTAACGATCTGTCCTCTCTAACACCATACTGATAGTATCAACATCCCAAAACAGACAAGATCTAACATGTTGTCATACCCAGATTCCATCAGTCATCTTGGGTTCTTTATCCCCAGATCACACTGACGGCTGCAGATGCTGCAGGATTTAGATGAGCTGCAATCGGATGGAGGATCGGATAGTGGGCCTGAAATCGATGTTGCTGATGAGTGCTCATCTGATTGACTTGGAGCCTCCACCTCCGAGTCTCGCCGCAGAAAAACCAGAACAGATCCAACTGAGATAGTTATCCCAACCGCCACAATGAGACAGGAGTCTGGGAGAGATGGTATTTATATGAGACAGGAGTCTGGGAGAGATGGTATTTATAGGAGACAGGAGAGATGGTATTTATAGGAGACAGGAGTCTGGGAGAGATGGTATTTATATGAGACAGGAGTCTGGGAGAGATGGTATTTATATGAGACAGGAGTCTGGGAGAGATGGTATTTATATGAGACAGGAGTCTGGGAGAGATGGTATTTATAGGAGACAGGAGAGAGATGGTATTTATAGGAGACAGGAGTCTGGGAGAGATGGTATTTATAGGAGACAGGAGTCTGGGAGAGATGGTATTTATATGAGACAGGAGTCTGGGAGAGATGGTATTTATAGGAGACAGGAGTCTGGGAGAGATGGTATTTATAGGAGACAGGAGTCTGGGAGAGATGGTATTTATATGAGACAGGAGTCTGGGAGAGATGGTATTTATAGGAGACAGGAGGAGACAGGAGTCTGGGAGAGATGGTATTTATAGGAGACAGGAGTCTGGGAGAGATGGTATTTATAGGAGACAGGAGTCTGGGAGAGATGGTATTTATAGGAGACAGGAGTCTGGGAGAGATGGTATTTATAGGAGACAGGGGAGAGATGGTATTTATAGGAGACAGGAGTCTGGGAGAGGTGGTATTTATAGGAGACAGGAGTCTGGGAGAGATGGTATTTATATGAGACAGGAGTCTGGGAGAGATGGTATTTATAGGAGACAGGAGTCTGGGAGAGATGGTATTTATAGGAGACAGGAGGAGAGAGATGGTATTTATAGGAGACAGGAGTCTGGGAGAGATGGTATTTATAGGAGACAGGAGAAGGAGAGATGGTATTTATAGGAGACAGGAGTCTGGGAGAGATGGTATTTATAGGAGACAGGAGAGAGGAGAGATGGTATTTATAGGAGACAGGAGTCTGACTCTCCATCGTCACAGCGGTCTCTGACTGGCGGTCCGACTCGCCATCGTCACAGCGGTCTCTGACTGGCGGTCCGACTCGCCATCGGCACAGCGGTCTCTGACTGGCGGTCCGACTCGCCATCGTCACAGCGGTCTCTGACTGGCGGTCCGACTCTCCATCGTCACAGCGGTCTCTGACTGGCGGTCGACTCCCATCGTCACAGCGGTCTCTGACTGGCGGTCGACTCTCCATCGTCACAGCGGTCTCTGACTGGCGGTCCGACTCTCCATCGTCACAGCGGTCTCTGACTGGCGGTCCGACTCTCCATCGTCACAGCGGTCTCTGACTGGCGGTCCGACTCTCCATCGTCACAGCGGTCTCTGACTGGCGGTCCGACTCTCCATCGTCACAGCGGTCTCTGACTGGCGGTCCGACTCTCCATCGTCACAGCGGTCTCTGACTGGTGGTCCGACTCTCCATCGTCACAGCGGTCTCTGACTGGTGGTCCAACTCGCCATCGTCATAGCGGTCTCTGACTGGTGGTCCAACTCGCCATCGTCACAGCGGTCTCTGACTGGCGGTCCAACTCGCCATCGTCACAGCGGTCTCTGACTGGCGGTCCAACTCGCCATCGTCACAGCGGTCTCTGACTGGCGGCCCGACTCATTTACATTTGGACCTCTTTTCAATGTTGATTTGAATGTTATTATAGAAAACAGAAAGTTGTCGAATAATTTTTTGGGGCAAATGTCCTTTCTGGATTTAAAAGTATTACTAGAAGTTATCATCTAGTTTTATAAAAGTATCTTTAATCCGAATAGAATGTTTTGGATGGTAAGATAAAGGTTTACAGTACATTCATTACTTCCCACCCATTCATATAGACGATATCACCACAATCTATAACTGGTATGAATGTCGACAGAATGATTTGTTTTCTGCTATTTTATGAAAGGCATGACCTATTTCAATAAAATATTGTAATTCTTAACTTTAACTCTTAATGAATGACCTGTGACATATTCCTGTTAGATAAACACATTTTAATTCAAAATTTCTTAACTATCTTATCAATATGCTTTTTGAAAGAGAGTTTTTTTTGTCAATCCAGGTGCCCCAGACATTTATAAGTAGGGACACGATCATTGAGGGCACAATCCAATGCACATATGCATAAATCCTCAGATAAAGGTTTAAGCTTTTTGGGGAAATAACGTATACTTGGTAAAGTAGTGCACTATATAGGGACGCAGCCTATAATGGTTATTTATTTAGGAAAGCAGTGGGTGACTTTCAGACTGCTAAAAGACACGAGAGACAGGTCACACTTGATTACATTCACATTCTCAGATCTTTACTCGGTTAATCTGAGAGGGAATCTGGGTCATGAGACAGGAGTCAATGTGAGGTTATCCTAAATCAATGTAGGAGAGGGGGAGAGGGCGGGATGGAGAGAGAGAAATAGAGAGAGAGAGAGATGGGAGAGAGAGGGAGAGAGAGAGAGAGGAGAAAGAGGAGAGAGAGAGAGAGAGAGGGAGAGAGAGAGGGGGGATGGAGAGAGAGAAATAGAGAGAGAGAGAGATGGGAGAGAGAGGGAGAGAGAGAGAGAGGAGAGAGAGGAGAGAGAGAGAGAGGGAGGGAGAGAGAGAGGGGGGAGGGAGAGAGAGAGAGAGAGAGAGAGAGAGAGAGAGAGAGAGAGAGAGAGAGAGGAGGAGAGGAGAGAGGAGAGAGAGCGAGAGGGAGGGAGAGAGAGAGGGGGGAGGGAGAGAGAGAGAGAGAGAGAGGGTTCCTGAAAGAACTTTAGTAAATCCTGGTCTAAGCAGCAACAATCCCTTTATCAAATGACCAACAGAACAATTAAATTTGTTTCAAACTGTTCACGCTGAAATCGATCACACCTCTAAACTGTCAGCTCATCTGGCTCTTGACAGAGAAGAGGTGTTATCTGATCAGGAACTGAGTAGCTTGGGTTAATGTAGAAAAAATATTATCTTGGGATAATGTAGAAAAAATATTATCTTGGGTAATGTAGAAAAAATATTATCTTGAGCTAATGTAGAAAAAATATTATCTTGGGATAATGTAGAAAAAATATTATCTTGAACTAATGTAGAAAAAATATTATCTTGGGATAATGTAGAATAAATATTATGTTGAGCTAATACTAGGCTAGGGCTGAAAAATAAAACTGAAAAGAGCAAAAACAAAGGGTATTCCAGATTATAAAATGTGTTAGGATCCTGAATGCTGAATTCTTCCACCTTTATTTAACCAGGTAGGATGGTTGGGAACAAGTTCTCATTTACAACTGTGACCTGGCCAAGATAAAGCATAGCAGTGCGACACAAACAACAACACAGAGTTACACATGGAATAAACAAAATGTACAGTCAATAATACAATAGAAAAGTCTATATACAGTGAGTGCAAATGAGGTAAGATTAGGGAGGGAAGGCAATAAATAGGCCGTAGTGGAGAAGTAATTACAATTTAGCAAATAAACACTGGAATGGTAGATGTGCAGAAGATGAATGTAGAGATAGTAGAGATACTGGGATGCAAAAGCGCAAAACAATTTAAATAACAATATGGGGATGAGTTAGTTGGATGGGCTATTTACAGATGGGCTATGTACAGGTGCAATGATCTGTAAGCTGCTCTGACAGCTGGTGCTTAAAGTTAGTGAGGGAGATATGAGTCTCCAGCTTCAGTGATTTTTGCTATTCGTTCCAGTCATTGGCAGCAGAGAACTAGAAGGAAAGGCGGCCAAAGGAGGAATTGGTTTTGGGGGTGACCAGTGAAATATACCTGCTGGAGCGCGTGCTACGGGTGGGTGCTGCTATGGTGACCAGTGAGCTGAGATAAGGCGGGGCTTTACCTAGCAAAGCCTTATAGATGATGTGGAGCCAGTGGTTTTGGCGACGAATATGAAGCGAGGGCCAGCCAACGAGAGCATACAGGTTGCAGTGGTGGGTAGTATATGAGCCTTTGGTGACAAAACGGATGGCACTGTGATAGACTGCATCCAATTTGCTAAGTAGAGTGTTGTAGGCTAATTTGTAAATGACAAAGTCAAGGATCGGTAGGATAGTCAGTTTTACGAGGGTATGTTTGACAGCATTTGTGAAGGATGCTTTTGTTGCGAAATAGGAAGCCGAATCTAGATCTAATTTTGGATTGGAGATGCTTAATGTGAGTCTGGAAGGAGAGTTTACAGTCTAACCAGACACCTAGGTATTTGTATCCGTCCAGAGTAGTGATGCTAGACGAGCGGGCAGGTGCGGGCAGCGATCGGTTGAAGAGCATGCATTTAGTTTTGCTTGCATTGAAGCTCGTCTGGATGTTGTTGGCATTAACTTCTCTAGGATAGGGGGCAGCATTTTCACTTTTGGATAAATAGCGTGCCCAATTTCAACTTCCTTCTACTCATCCCCAGAATATAATATATGCATATTATTAGTAGATTTGGATAGAAAACACTCTGAAGTTTCTAAAACTGTTTGAATCATGTATGTGAGTATAACAGAACTTATGTAGGCAAAACCCCGAAACCCCAAAACCACCATTCAGATTTTATTTTTATTTTTAGGTCACTGTCTGTTCAATGAGTTTCCATTGGGATACTAGATTTCTAATCAACCTGTTTGCAGTTCCTACCGCTTCCACTGGCTGTCACCAGTCTTTGGAAATAGGTTGAGGTTATTCCTTTGCGCAATGAAGAAGTACGGCCATCTTGTAACGGTCGTCATAGTCGTTCTCCTCCTCAGACGAGGAGGAGCATGGATCGGACCAAGACGCAGAGTGGAAAGTGGTCATTATTTAATGAACGTAAACTGAACACTTACAAATACAAAAAAACAACAAACGTGACAAAACCGAAAACAGTCCCGTGTGGCACGAACACTGACACGAGATACAAACACCCACCAAACACACGTGAAACCCAGGCTGCCTAAGTATGATTCTCAATCAGGGACAACGATTGACAGCTGCCTCTGATTGAGAATCATACCCGGCCGAACACAAACATCCCAACATAGAAAATCACACATAGACAAACCCACCCAACTCACGCCCTGGCCAACTAAATAAATACAAGACAAAAGAAAACAGGTCAGGAACGTGACACATCTGGAATCAGTGTAACGTTATGTGTACTGTTTGAGAGTTGCGCAAGACTAGAAAAGTAGTGTTAGTTTGTTGTCCTCCTGTATTGAAAACAGATAGACCCGTCTTCAATTTGATCGATTATTAACGTTTAAAAATACCTAAAGTTGTATTACAAAAGTAGTTTCAAATGTTTTGGCAAAGTTTAGAGGTAATTTTTGAGATATTTTGTAGTGACGTTGCGCAAATTGGAAGCTGTTTTTTTCTGGATCAAACACGCCAAATAAATGGACAATTTGGATATATATGGATGGAATTAGTCGAACAAAAGGACCATTTGTGATGTTTATGAGACATATTGGAGTGCCAACAAAAGAAGCCTGTCAAAGGTAAGGCATGATTTATATTTTATTTCTGCATTTTGTGTTGCGCCTGCAGGGTTGAAATATGCTACACTCTCTTTGTTTACTGTTGTGCTATCATCAGATAATAGCATCTTATTCTTTCGCCGAAAAGCCTTTTTGAAATCTGACACGTTGGCTGGATTCACGAGTGTAGCTTTAATTTGGTATCTTACATGTGTGATTTAATGAAAGTTTGATTTTTTATCATTATTTTGAATTTGGCGCTCTACATTTTCCCTGGCTATTGGCCAAGTGGGACGCAAGCGTCCCACATATCCAAGAGAGTGGTTAACACAGTGTCCAAAGAAGGGCCAGAAGTATACAGAATGGTGTTGTCTGCGTAGAGGATGATCAGAGAATCACCAGCAGCAAGAGCGACATCATTGATGTATACAGAGAAAAGAGTCGGCCCGAGAATTGAACCCTGTGGCACCCCCATTGAGACTGCCAGAGGCCCGGACAACAGGCCCTCCGTTGTGACACACTGAACTTTGTCGGAGAAGTAGTTGGTGAACAAGGCGAGGCAGTCATTTGAGAAACAAAGGCTGTTGAGTCTGCCGATAAGAATGCGGTGATTGACAGAGTCGAAAGCCTTGGCCAGGTCGATGAATACGGCTGCACAGTATTGTCTCTTATCGATGGCGGTTATGATAATGTTTAGGACCTTGAGCGTGGCTGAGGTGCACCCATGACCAGCTCTAATACCAGATTGCATAGCGGAGAAGGTACGGTGGTATTCGAAATGGTCGGTGATCTGTTTGTTGTTAACTTGGCTTCTGAAGACCTTAGAAAGGCAGGGTAGGATAGGTCTGTAGCAGTTTGGGAGAATAGATTAGAGGCATAATGTGCAGACAAGGGTATGGTAGGATGTAAGTACAGTGGAGGTAAACTGGAGGTAAACCTATGCGTTGAGTGATGAGAGAGGTTTTGTCTCTGGTGGCATCAGTTAACCTAGGTGAGGTCTCCGCATGTGTGTGGGACTATAGAGCTATCTAAGGCATTTTGAGCGGGACTGAGGGCTCTACAGTGAAATAAAACAACAAAAAACCAGCCAAGACAGCAATAGACAAGGCATATTGACATTAGAGAGAGGCATAAAGAAATCACAGGTGTTGATCAGGAGAGCTCAGACAACACTGGGTAAATGGTGATGAACGGGCAGAGCGGGTCAGTTATGTACATACAGGACCTGAGTTTGAGGCTGGGGCCGACAGGTAAACAAAATGAGGTACCGTGTTATTGAAACAGTCCAGGGGGCATCATCTATGTAGACGAGTGATCATAGTGTCAAAAGAGCAGCAATAGGTGAGTCAGGGTGTTGTACAATATTCACTACCACGCTGGGCGAGCAGGGGACACAGCGTTCAGAAAAGCTAGCGAGCCGGGGCTAGCAGATGGTTCTTCAGCGATATCGTAACATAATAGCCTGTTGAGACCACGTTGGGCGATCACGTCGGCAGTCCAGTTGTGATGGATCGGTGGGGCACCGTGTCGACAGTAAAGGCAAAAAAGGTATTGTAGCCCTAGAATTAGCTGGTATATGGGCCGAGCTCGAGGCTAGCTCAAGGCTAGCTGGTGCTTGCTTCAGGATAGAGGTATTAGCTAACAGTAGCCACTCGTTTGCAGCTAGCTAGCCTGCGATGATCCGGGGTAATTATCCGGTGTAATGATCCAGAGCAGCAGGAATCCGATGATATGGTAGAGAGAAGCAGTCCGATATGCTCTGGGTTGATATTGCACTGTGCAGACTGGCAGGTGATTGTCCGAGCTAAGGCTGGCTGATGCCGGGGGTTAGGGTTAAAATGCGAGGACCGCTAGCCGTGGCTAACAAAGACTAGTAGCTAGTTAGCTGGCTAGCTCCTGATGGAAGTTCCAGTTATAAGGAATAAAAATAGCAGATCCGTACCACATTGGGTGAGGCGGGTTGCAGGAAAGTATATTTAGTTCGTAGATAGAAAGTGAGATTAAGATATATACGAAAAAGACTGGCTATTTACACGGGATAAGACACAGGATAAGACACAGGATAAGACACGGGAAAAGACAAAGACAGATATACACATCCTACTGTGCTGCCATCTTGTAAAAAAATTCAATAATCTGCAACAATCCTTTATGTAAAATAATAAATAACAGTTACTTCTCTGAGAATTTTGAATTGTCAATAGGCATCAAACAAGGTTGCCCTCTGTCACCATACCTATTTATTATGGCCATAGAATTCTTAGATGTAAAAGTCAGTTCTGATGATAACATTAAGGGTCAAAACATTTATTGAGTAGAGACAAAAGTATCAATGTATGCTGAGGATTCAAGTTCTCTCTCAATATTGAAGTGCCTCTTTGAGGACCTGGATAATGTATCCAGTTTTTCTGGACTAAAAGGGAAAGGGAAAGAAGGATAAATAGTGAGTTGTACAACTGAATGCCTTCAACTGAAATGTGTCTCCTGCATACAAGCAAATTATGGTAAGTGTGCTATATTATGGATTGGGTCTATAAAAGATACAAACTTTAAATTGACATTTGGTCTCCAATTTAAATGGTTGCATCACCGCTTGGTGTGGCAACTGCTTGGCATCTGACCGCAGGGCACATGGAGGGTAGCACGTACACCACCGGTGCCAAGCTTCCTGCCGTCCAGGACCTCTATACCAGGCGGTGTCAGAGGAAGGCCCTAAAATTGTCAAAGACTCCAGTCACCCAAGTCATAGACTGTTGCATGGCTTAAAATGTGTATGCTGAACAAAAATATAAACGGAACATGCAATAATGTACAGTTCATATGAGGAAATCAGTCAATTTAAATAAATTCATTAGGCCCTAATCTATTGGAATTACTGGGAATACAGATATGCATATGTTGGTCACAGTTACTTTAAAACAAACGCCTCACAATATGACGCTGTACTTCCTCACAATCTCGTAACTGTATTTTTGTGCATTCAAATTGCCATTGATAAAATGAAATTGTGTTCATTGTCCATACCATAACCGAACCGCCGCCATCAATGTTCACAACATTGACATCAGCAAACCGCTCACCAACACGACGCCGTACACGTGGTCTGCGATTGAGAGGCCGTTTGTTCGTACTTCCAAATTCTCTAAAATGACGTTGGAGGCGGCTTATGGTAGAGAAATTAACCTTCAATTATCTGGCAACACTTCTGGTGGACAGTCCTGCAGTCAACATGACAATTGCACTCATCTCAACTTGAGACATCTGTTGTATTGTGTTGTGACAAAACTACACATTTTAAAGTGGTCTTTTATTGTCCCCAGCACAAGGTGCACCTGTGTAAGGATCATGCTGATTAATCAGCTTCTTGAGATGCCACACCTGTCAGGTGGATGGATTATCTTGGCAAAGGACAAATGCTCCCTAACAGGGATGTAAATACATTTGTGCACAACCATTTTACATGTTGCGTTTATATTTTTTGTTCAGTAAAGCATAAATCATAAAATGTATCAGTTTTACAATTACAATAACAGGGGAGATTATGATTTTCATGTCTCTAACTTTCTCACTCATCCATATTCATGTAGAAGTGTTTTAGAAACATTTTATTTACAATAAAAGTGACTCCAAAATTGAAACATTATATTAGTCCCCATTAATTTAATTAATTAATTAATATTTATACTGGGCACAACATAATCTGAAACACAACCAAAACAAACAGCAAACACATCCAACACATTTTTACAGCCACAAGCTTGATGTAATCATTGCGTGCTAGGAATATGGAACCAAATACAAAACGTTTTACTTCTTTAATATACACATATGTTAATTTGTCCCAATACTTTTGGTCCCTAAAATGGGGGACTATGTACCATAAGTGTTGTAATTTCTAGACGGTTAACCGTTCTCCCTGTCTCCCTGGAGTACTTCTCCTGTCTTATCCGGTGTCCTGTGTGAATTTAAGTATGTTCTCTCTAATTCTCTCCTTCTCTCTTTCTCTCTTCTCTCGGAGGACCTGAGCCCTAGGACCATGCCTCAGGACTACCTGGCATGATGACTCCTTGCTGTCCCCAGTCCACCTGGCCATGCTGCTGCTCCAGTTTCAACCCTTCTGCCTGCGGCTATGGAACCCGGACCTGTTCACCGGACGTGCTACCTGTCCCAGACCTGCTGTTTTCAACTCTCTAGAGACAGCAGGAGCAGTAGAGATACTCTTAATGATCGGCTATGAAAGGCCAACTGACATTTACTCCTGAGGTGCTGCCTTGCTGCACCCTCTACAACTACTGTGATTATTATTATTTGACCATGCTGGTCATTTATGAACATTTGAACATCTTGGCCATGTTCTGTTATAATCTCCACCCGGCACAGCCAGAAGAGGACTGGCCACCCCTCATAGCCTGGTTCCTCTCTAGGTTTCTTCCTAGGTTCCTGCCTTTCTAGGGAGTTTTTCCTAGCCATTGTGCTTCTACACCTGCATTGCTTGCTGTTTGGGGTTTTAGGCTGGGTTTCAGTACAGCACTTTGAGATATCAGCTGATGTACGAAGGGCTATATAAATACATTTGATTTGATTTGATTAACCCAAGAGATAACCCCTTGGAGAAGGAGAGACGTTGAGGGAAGCAGAAAGACAGGTGAGATGTGGTAACAGTTCAAACAGACTAACAAATGAGAGATTTTGCTCTGCTATTCTTCTGGTCAGTGAATCTACCAAATAGTCCACCTCACAGACCAGCATTGAAACAATTTCATAATCAGATACACACAGTCAAGGCGAAAGATACCTGGACCTGCGGGAATCACAGCCTCAACCCTAGATTTCAGGTTTATCTTGCAGATGCTCCAACTATGTTTGAGCCATCAGAATCACATAGCCTACAGCAAAGACAAGAGTTGAATAGTAGGGGGATGAGGAGGAAGAGGATGAGGAGAAAGGAGGAAGAATATGAAGAGAAGAAGTATGAGAAGGAGGAGGAAGATAAGGAGGAGGAGAAAGAGGAGGAAGAAGAAGAGGAGTAGGAGGATGAGGAGGAAGAAGAGGAAGAAGAAGATGAGGGGAGGAAGGATGAGAAGGAGGAGGACGATGGGGAGGAAGAGGATAAGGAAGATGAGGAAGACAAGGATGAGGAGGATGATGAAGAGTAGTAGTACAGGCAGAGAAGGAGGAGGAGGATGTGGGGGAGGAGGGGGAAGATGTGGATGAGGAGATGGAGGAGGTAGAGGAGGATGTGGGGGAGGAGGGGGAAGATGTGGATGAGGAGATGGAGGAGGTAGAGGAGGAGGAGGATGTGGGGGAGGAGGGGG
This sequence comes from Salvelinus alpinus, assembly GCF_045679555.1. NCBI lineage: Eukaryota > Metazoa > Chordata > Actinopteri > Salmoniformes > Salmonidae > Salvelinus > Salvelinus alpinus. Next base: position 56,392,612 of record NC_092098.1, read on the forward strand.
AAGATGTGGATGAGGAGATGGAGGAGGTAGAGGAGGAGGAGGATGTGGGGGAGGAGGGGGAAGATGTGGATGAGGAGATGGAGGAGGTAGAGGAGGAGGAGGATGTGGGGGAGGAGGGGGAAGATGTGGATGAGGAGATGGAGGAGGTAGAGGAGGAGGAGGATGTGGGGAGAGGAGGGGGAAGATGTGGATGAGGAGGATGAGGGGAGGTAGAGGAGGAGGAGGATGTGGGGGAGGAGGGGGAAGATGTGGATGAGGAGATGGAGGAGGTAGAGGAGGAGGAGGATGTGGGGGAGGAGGGGGAAGATGTGGATGAGGAGATGGAGGAGGTAGAGGAGGAGGAGGATGTGGGGGAGGAGGGGGAAGATGTGGATGAGGAGATGGAGGAGGTAGAGGAGGAGGAGGATGTGGGGGAGGAGGGGGAAGATGTGGATGAGGAGATGGAGGAGGTAGAGGAGGAGGAG
>NC_092098.1:56393175-56455474 GCF_045679555.1 Salvelinus alpinus
GATGAGGAAGAGGAGAACGGTGAGGAAGAAGTGGAAGAAGTGGAAGATGAGGAAGAAGCTGAGGATGATGAGGAAGAGAAGGAGGAGGAAGAAGAAGAATAGTAGAACAGTGTCCTGACTATGATCTCTCTATGTTTGCTGAACCAGCGGAGGTCGGCAGCAGGCGGCTTGGAGCCGTGGGGTCATACATACTCTAACCCCTGACCTCTAACCTCTGACCTACTGACCTATGAAGGGTAGTAACAGTAGTAGATGTCTGTGTCCTGACCTTTGATCTCCTTCTCGTTCCTGAACCAGCGGAGGTCGGCAGCAGGCTTGGAGCCGTGGGTCATGCAGGTCAGAGTGATCTCATCTCCCTCCAGGGCAGGCTTGGTCAAACCGTCTATCTCTGGCTTCTCTGGCACTCCTACAGGACCGGGGGGGAATTACACATGTTAAAACGCGATACAACACATATGGTCGCTGTCTGTGCATTAGTGCATTCATCTTCAGATAGCTAGGTGGGACAACCACATATCACAGTCGTAGTCAGTACATTCATCTCCAGATAGCTAGGTGAGACAACCACATATCACAGTCATAGTCAGTACATTCATCTCCAGATAGCTAGGTGAGACAACCACATATCACAGTCATAGTCAGTACATTCATCTACAGATAGCTAGGTGAGACAACCACATATCACAGTCATAGTCAGTACATTCATCTTCAGATAGCTAGGTGGGACAACCACATATCACAGTCATAGTCACTACATTCATCTTCAGATAGCTAGGTGAGACAACCACATATCTCAGTCATAGTCAGTACATTCATCTTCAGATAGCTAGGTGGGACAACCACATATCACAGTCATAGTCAGTACATTCATCTTCAGATAGCTAGGTGGGACAACCACATATCACAGTCATAGTCACTACATTCATCTTCAGATAGCTAGGTGAGACAACCACATATCACAGTCATAATCAGTACATTCATCTTCAGATAGCTAGGTGGGACAACCACATATCACAGTCATAGTCAGTACATTCATCTGCAGATAGCTAGGTGGGACAACCACATATCACAGTCATAGTCAGTACATTCATCTTCAGATAGCTAGGTGGGACAACCACATATCACAGTCATAGTCAGTACATTCATCTTCAGACAGCTAGGTGGGACAACCACATATCACAGTCATAGTCAGTACATTCATCTACAGATAGCTAGGTGAGACAACCACATATCACAGTCATAGTCAGTACATTCATTTTCAGATAGCTAGGTGGGACAACCACCTATCACAGTCATAGTCAGTACATTCATCTTCAGATAGATAGGTGAGACAACCACATATCACAGTCATAGTCAGTACATTCATCTTCAGATAGCTAGGTGGGACAACCACATATCACAGTCACAGTCAGTACATTCATCTTCAGATAGCTAGGTACATGTGCAAGAAAAGTGTATGTTCCTTTTGGGGGGGGATTGATACTCTTTGAACAGGTAGGGTCTCAGATGTTTTCAGAAGATGTTTTCAGAAGATTGTCAGGGACTTAACAGAAAATAGTTTTGACTGTGCTGAGCGGGAGCCTATGTATGGCAGAGGATTTATCATAAACCTGGTCTAGTGCTGCATGAATTTGATATAGCTCAGCTCAGAGTGTGTCGGGGAGGAGGACAGGAAAAACAATGAGATGAACCTGGAACCATCATCTGAACAGACGAGGGTAGACAGTGTAAAGGGTGTGTGTGTGTCTGTGTGATCCGTCATCTGAACAGACGAAGGCGGACAGTGTAAAGGGTGTGTGTGTTTGTGATCCGTCTTCTGAACAGACAGGAAAAGGAAGAGGATAGAGCTTTAAAGGGTAGAAGAGAGAGATTAACACTCACATATCGACAACTCAACTTTGACTGAGTACCTCTGATGATGCAACCCAACCATCCCTGTGTGTGTGTCTGAGGCTTCTGTAGAAGGTGTTTGTTATTTAATACCAAAAAAACAAACATTTTAATTGAAATATTAGCTTTTATCTGAAGCCTATAAGACAGGAAATTCAAAAGATAATTTGACCTGTGCACTAACAATGTTTTTCAACATCAGCAGCTCGACTACTACTAGAGAAATGTAAATGTATTGATCAAATGACAAATTTCCATACAAAATGATTTCTAGTCTGTCTGTGTCCGATACACTCTACTTGAGTCCTGTACATTTCCAAGTGTAGCCAGCCTACCTGTCTCCTGTACATTTCCAGGTGTAGCCAGCCTACTTGTCTCCTGTACATTTCCAGGTGTAGCCAGCCTACCTGTCTCCTGTACATTCCCAGGTGTAGCCAGCCTACTTGTCTCCTGTACATTTCCAGGTGTAGCCAGCCTACTTGTCTCCTGTACATTTCCAGGTGTAGCCAGCCTACTTGTCTCCTGTACATTTCCAGGTGTAGCCAGCCTACCTGTCTCCTGTACATTTCCAGGTGTAGCCAGCCTACCTGTCTCCTGTACATTCCCAGGTGTAGCCAGCCTACCTGTCTCCTGTACATTTCCAGGTGTAGCCAGCCTACCTGTCTCCTGTACATTTCCAGGTGTAGCCAGCCTACCTGTCTCCTGTACATTCCCAGGTGTAGCCAGCCTACCTGTCTCCTGTACATTCCCAGGTGTAGCCAGCCTACCTGTCTCCTGTACATTTCCAAGTGTAGCCAGCCTACCTGTCTCCTGTACATTTCCAGGTGTAGCCAGCCTACCTGTCTCCTGTACATTTCCAAGTGTAGCCAGCCTACCTGTCTCCTGTACATTCCCAGGTGTAGCCAGCCTACCTGTCTCCTGTACATTTCCAGGTGTAGCCAGCCTACCTGTCTCCTGTACATTTCCAGGTGTAGCCAGCCTACCTGTCTCCTGTACATTCCCAGGTGTAGCCAGCCTACCTGTCTCCTGTACATTTCCAGGTGTAGCCAGCCTACCTGTCTCCTGTACATTTCCAAGTGTAGCCAGCCTACCTGTCTCCTGTACATTTCCAGGTGTAGCCAGCCTACTTGTCTCTGGTAAAATGCTAGATTAACTTAAAGCAAAACATTAGAAAATGTATCTGGCTACATTCTTTCGATGATAAACATTAGAAATATGATTGTTCCAAAAAAATACTTTGCTGTTAAAAATAAAAATAAATATTGAACCTTTATCTAACTAGGCAGTTAAAGAACAAATTATTTATCAAAAAGAAAGGAGAACCAAGGTACTCTTCATATAATGAATTAAAATGCCTTTATTTGTATGGAATCAAAGTTTAACTCCCTGATGAAGGTCATGCATCCGAGACGAGTCTGATTTAAAAAGAAAAATGATGTTTCTATTGAACATGCCTTACAAATAAAAACATTTTAATAAGTTATATGAAGAGTGCCTTGGTCCTCCTTTCTTTTTAATGACCAATCTACCCCTTTAACCTAAGAGCACCTTCTGTCTACCAACACCTACTGTTGTGTACCTTAGTACCTTCTATCTACCAACACCTACTATTGTGTACCTTAGTACCTTCTGTCTACCAACACCTACTATTGTGTACCTTAGTACCTTCTATCTACCAACACCTACTATTGTGTACCTTAGTACCTTCTATCTACCAACACCTACTATTGTGTACCTTAGTACCTTCTGTCTACCAACACCTACTATTGTGTACCTTAGTACCTTCTGTCTACCAACACCTACTATTGTGTACCTTAGTACCTTCTATCTACCAACACCTACTATTGTGTACCTTAGTACCTTCTATCTACCAACACCTACTATTGTGTACCTTAGTACCTTCTATCTACCAACACCTACTATTGTGTACCTTAGTACCTTCTATCTACCAACACCTACTATTGTGTACCTTAGTACCTTCTATCTACCAACACCTACTATTGTGTACCTTAGTACCTTCTATCTACCAACACCTACTATTGTGTACCTTAGTACCTTCTATCTACCAACACCTACTATTGTGTACCTTAGTACCTTCTATCTACCAACACCTACTATTGTGTACCTTAGTACCTTCTGTCTACCAACACCTACTATTGTGTACCTTAGTACCTTCTATCTACCAACACCTACTATTGTGTACCTTAGTACCTTCTATCTACCAACACCTACTATTGTGTACCTTAGTACCTTCTGTCTACCAACACCTACTATTGTGTACCTTAGTACCTTCTGTCTACCAACACCTACTATTGTGTACCTTAGTAGCGCTTCCCTTCCTCCTCTTTCCTTCTACAAGTTCTTATTTAGAATGAGGCTCACTTCTTATTTGTTTTTCTTTTCCTGAATTTATTATCACTTAAACTCTGTATGTATTTCTTACTGGGGTTGTTTCTTATTTTGAGTGGCAGCCTATGGGTACATGTTTTTATAAACGTATCATTTGAAATGGATAATGTACCTGCAACCCTCCCAACAACCCAAAAAATAATAATAATTAAAAATAACATTCTTCTTTGGGAATTTCAGTACTTCATCGTAACGTTTCCTCGTGGTTCTATTTCAAGTCATGTTCTCAGATTGTTCCGAGAACGTTCTAAGAATGTTATTTTAAAACATTCTGTTCTGAGCATCAACAAAACTCTCTCTATCCTCTATCTTGTTAATAAGGTGTGTTGGCGACACCTGATGTTCATAGTGCTCGTTTCCTTTGAAATGGGGTCTGTTTGGATAGACTAAAATGAACAGCTTTATACGCATAAAGAAACAAGGCATGTTAGCTCCTTCCTGGTGGCACAGTGGACTAATTCCACGGATAAAGAACAGAAGATAATAGGTTTGAATCTCACTGATGCCATATCAACAACAAAATGTGGCCCAGTGTCGTCCGGGTTAGGGGAGGGTTTGGCTCATTTCTCCCGAGTCCATATGGGAAGCTGCAGTGATGGGACAAGACTGTAACTACCAATTGGGTATCACGAAAAATATATCACGAAAAAGGGGTAAAAAAATAACCTATTATTTATGTTCTCAGAGCGTTAATAAAATCTTGCAGGAAACACTTTAAGGAACCAGAGTAAAACCTTCTCACAACCTCCCTACAACCTAAAATAAACCTTCCCAGAGCAGGCAACATTTTCTCTTCTGCTCTCAGAATGTTTAAAAACATTCTATTTTATGAGCTATTTTATAAGTTCCAAGAACTTCGAAGGAACCAAGTGTGCTGGCTAGCTACACCCCTTTGCTGCTAAAACAGCCTCCACTCTTCTGGGAAGGCTGTCCACTAGATGTTGGAACATTGCTGCTATAACAGCCTCCACTCTTCTGGGAAGGCTTTCCACTAGATGTTGGAACATTGCTGCTATAACAGCCTCCACTCTTCTGGGAAGGCTTTCTACTAGATGTTGGAACATTGCTGCTATAACAGCCTCCACTCTTCTGGGAAGGCTTTCCACTAGATGTTGGAACATTGCTGCTATAACAGCCTCCACTCTTCTGGGAAGGCTTTCTACTAGATGTTGGAACATTGCTGCTATAACAGCCTCCACTCTTCTGGGAAGGCTTTCCACTAGATGTTGGAACATTGCTGCTATAACAGCCTCCACTCTTCTGGGAAGGCTTTCCACTAGATGTTGGAACATTGCTGCTATAACAGCCTCCACTCTTCTGGGAAGGCTTTCCACTAGATGTTGGAACATTGCTGCTATAACAGCCTCCACTCTTCTGGGAAGGCTTTCCACTAGATGTTGGAACATTGCTGCTATAACAGCCTCCACTCTTCTGGGAAGGCTTTCCACTAGATGTTGGAACATTGCTGCTATAACAGCCTCCACTCTTCTGGGAAGGCTTTCCACTAGATGTTGGAACATTGCTGCTATAACAGCCTCCACTCTTCTGGGAAGGCTTTCCACTAGATGTTGGAACATTGCTGCTATAACAGCCTCCACTCTTCTGGGAAGGCTTTCCACTAGATGTTGGAACATTGCTGCTATAACAGCCTCCACTCTTCTGGGAAGGCTTTCCACTAGATGTTGGAACATTACTGCTATAACAGCCTCCACTCTTCTGGGAAGGCTTTCCACTAGATGTTGGAACATTGCTGCTATAACAGCCTCCACTCTTCTGGGAAGGCTTTCCACTAGATGTTGGAACATTGCTGCTATAACAGCCTCCACTCTTCTGGGAAGGCTTTCCACTAGATGTTGGAACATTGCTGCTGGGATTTGCTTCCATTCAGCCACGAGCATTAGTGAGGTCGGGCACTGATGTTGAGCGATAAGGCCTGGCTCGCAGTCGGCTTTCCAATTCATCCCAAAAGTGTTCGATGGGATTGAGGTCAGGGCTCTGTGCAGGCCAGTAGAGTTTTTCCACAGTGATCTGGACAAACCATTTCTGTACGGACAAAGCTTTGTGCACGGCGGGAATTGTCATACTGAAACAGACAAGGGCCGTTGTCACGCCCTGGCCATAGAGAGGCTTTTAATCTCTATTTTGGTTAGACCAGGGTGCATTCTAGTTTCTTTATTTCTATGTTTTGTAGTTCTATGTTTTGGCCGGGTATGGTTCTCAATCAGGGACAGCTGTCTATCGTTGTCTCTGATTGGGAATCATACTTAGGCAGCCTTTTTTCCTTTGGTGTTTGTGGGTAGTTATCTTTGTTAGTGGCACTATAGCCCTGTTAAGCTTCACGGTCGTTTCTTTGTTCCTTGTTTTGTTGGCGACATTAAAATAAAAGGAAAATGTACGCTCTCCACGCTGCACCTTGGTCTCCTTCCGACGCGGCCATGACAGCCGTCGTCCGACTGTTGCCACACAGTTGGAAGCACATAGGATGCCATCTTTCCAACAAGTCAGTTTGTCAATAAAAACCTACTCCAGAGCGCTCAGGACCTCAGACTGGGGCGAGGACCTTCCAACAGGACAACCACCCTAAGCACAGCCAAGACAACACTGGAGTGGCTTCGAGTCAGGACTCTGAATGTCCTTGAGGGGCCCAGCCAGAGCACGGACTTGAACCCGATCGAACATCTCTGGAGAGACCTGAAAATAGCTGTGCAGCGACACTCCCATCCAACCTGACAGAGCTTGAGATGATCTGCATAGAAGAATGGGACAAACTCCCCGAATACAGGTGTACCAAGCTTGTAGCGTCATACCCAAGAAGACTCGATGCTGTAATCACTGCCAAAGGTGCTTCAACAAAGTACTGAGTAAAGGGTCTGAATACTTTATGTAAATTTGATATTTCCGTTTTTTAATATATAAAATAAAAACAATTGAAAAACCTGTTTTTGCTGTTTCGTTATGGGATTTCTAGATTGCTGAGGATTATTATTATTTGTTTAATCCATTTTAGAATAAGACTGTAACGTATCAAAATGTGAAAAAAGTTCAAGAGCATGAATGCTTTCCAAAGGCACTGTAGCTCTGATTGGCTACCGGTCCGCAAAGACAGTTCTTGTTTACCGTTGTCCTAACAGCAGGAAGATCGTAGCTTTATCTTCTTCAAAATAAGAGTCCCCCTGCGAAGATGCTAATTTTGTTTTTGGAACTCTAGCGCATCACATCTGTTTTTCACAGCAAACACATCTGACAAAATAAATGGTTAATCGGACGTATTTTAATATAGTATTATTTATACCAGCATTTCTTTTTGAAAGTTTACACAAAAAAACGACATGTTCATAGCTATTGTCTAGGCTATATTTAAAGAAATGCATGTTTTAAAAAATAAAATAAAACACAAATACATGTTATTGGAATTACTCAATAGAGTCTGTAAAAAATGTAATGTGTCTCTTGTGCTTGGCAATGGGTTTAATACAGAGTACTGGTGAGTCCTTACTCTGTCCACTCCATTCACTGCTATGGGTACTTACTGGTATAAGGGATGCTTAGAGAGAACGTTCTACTCAGTTAAAGTAGGGTGGGAAATACTCGGTAGGGTCTCTACTCACCAGATATGGTTAATTTGGAGTGGGGATGTGTCACCAGCAACACTGCGTTCTCCATAGCCCCCAATGCAATAAACTGTAATTGACTGTACATGGGATATATATTGACTTGTAGAGTCCTTTTCTCTTTTTTATCTCTACAAGCCCATATGTATTCCACGTACAGTCTATACTGAACAAAAATATTAACGCAACATGCAATAATTTCAACGAATTTCAGTCAATTGAAATAAATGCATTAGGCCCTAATCTATGGATTTCGCATGACTGGGCAGGGACGCTGCCATAGGTGGGCCTGGGAGGCCATAGCTCCACCCACTTGGGAGCCCAGCCATTCAGAGTGAGTTTCTTCCACACAAAAGGGCTTTATTTCAACCAGAAATACAGTTTCATCAACTGTCCAGGTGGCTGGTCTCAGACGATCCCGTAGTTGAAGAATCCGGATGGGCTGGCGTAGTTACACGTGGTCTGCGGTTGTGCCGCTGGTTGGACGTACTGCCAAATTCTCTAAAACGACGTTGGATGTGGCTTATGATAGAGAAATGAACATTCAATTCTCTGGCAACAGCTCTGGTGGACATTCCTGCAGTCAGCATGCCAATTGCACACTCCTTCAAAACTTGAGACATCTGTGGCATTGTGTTGTGTGACAAAACTACACATTTTAGTGGTCATTTATTGTCCTCAGCACAAGGTGCACCTGTGTAATGATAATGCTGTTTAATCAGCTTCTTGATATGCCACACCTGTCAGGTGGATGGATTATCTTGGCAAAGGAGAAATGCTCACTAACAGGGACGTAAACCAATGTGTGCACCGGAACCGCCACCTGTCCCAGACCTGCTATTTTCAACTCTTAATGATCGGCTATGAAAAGCCAACTGAAAATTATTCATGATTATTATTTGACCATGCTTGTCACTTATGAACATTTTGAACATCTTGGCATAGTTCTGTTATAATCTCCACCCGGCACAGCCAGAAGAGGACTGGCCACCCCTCATAGCCTGGTTCCTCTCTAGGTTTCTTCCTAGGTTTTGGCCTTTCTAGGGAGTTTTTCCTAGCCACCGTGCTTCTACACCTGCATTGCTTGCTGTTTGGGGTTTTAGGCTGGGTGTCTGTACAGCACTTCGAGATATTAGCTGATGTACGAAGGGCTATATAAAATAAACTTGATTTGATTTGATTTGAGAGAAATACGCTTTTTGTGCTTACAGAAAATATCAGGGATCTTTTATTTCAGCTCATGAAACATGGGACCACATGTTGTGTTTATATTTTTGTTCAGTATATTGCACTGGGCGCTAAAGAGGGGGTAGAGACTGAAGTGCTGCTGAGGATGTGCCTCCATTAGATACCCTACTGAGTATTTCCCACTTTAGCTGAGACAAGTAGACAGGTAGAAACATTTTCTCTACAGCCCAATATTCTCAACATACCAATAATGTCAACATTATATTTTCTTTGGTATTACATTTTTTTCTTATTGGTTCCATATTTGGATTTATAAATTACACATTGCATTTTCTTGTTGTCACAAAAAAAAATGGCCGTTGATTATTAAAGTTCCATATCTTTTGAATGAGTTATCCACATTGCAACGTGGGCTTTTATTTTGAAGGTTTCCTCATTAACATACGGACGTGACATCATCGTTTGGGATGCTGTCAGAATAATAGTCCGGTCCTGGACAAGATTGACACATTTTCATTAGTGTTTTATTTACTGCAGTGTCTAGTAATTGTCCAAACGCATGGCCACTTTACCATTCTATATTGCTATAGAATTTTCACAAATGCCCAAACTCTACATTATTCCCAAACATTCTATGAAAGTATGAAAACGTGAAAATGACCATATCTAAGTGCTCGCTTGTTAGAAAATGTAAAATAAAAAGGCATCATATTCTTCCTGGGAGTGTACAGTATATGAACAGATTTTTATACGATTTCATGTTGCTATAACGCTGTCCGTTCCACTTTAACTCAGAAATAAATGTTTGGTGTATTGCACAGGAAGTTGGTGGCACCTTAGTTGGGGAAGGTGTTTTTGTGGTAATGGCTGGAGCGGAATAAGTGGAATGGGATCCAATACGCCGTCACAGCTATTATTCCTCCCCTCAGCAGCCTCCTAGCTGCATTGATCTAGTGAGCATGTGTAACAGTATAACTTTAGTCCGTCCCCTCGCCCCGACCCGGGCGTGAACCAGGGACCCGCTGCACACATCAACAACAGTCACCCACGAAGCATGGTTACACATCGCTCCACAAAAGCCGCGGCTCTTGTAGAGCAAGGGGAACCACTACTTCAAGGTCTCAAAGCGAGTGACGTCACCGTTTGAAACGCTATTAGCGCGCACCACTGCTAACTAGCTAGCCATTTCACATTGGTGTACACTGTACTGCACAGCGTGTTGTTTCTTAGCAGTTTGTTGTTGTGTGGTGGCTGATCTTGGTCGAGGAGATGTAGGAAGCTGGCAGTGTTTGTGTTGCCATAGCTACACCAAGCTATCTCCACTATGGAGTGGCTAGTTCCAATGTGGCGTGGCTAGCTTGGGTTGGGTAATGCAGAGTTACTAGGCATTTCCCACAAAGTTCTGTGTTGGCTTTGAACTTATCAACCTAGCTAGCTAGCTATGTTTTATGGAATATATCATCAACATTGCATGGGGTGCACAAATGTTCACATCACTGTCTGGGTATCGCAGGCCAGCTATATAACTGGCATTAGGACGTCAGCTGTTGTCTGACTCTAGCTATTTAGCCTCTCCTCAAGGTCCGCTTTATATATGTTATGTTACCAGGCCAAGTTGACAGCTGTAAAAAACACAGCTTTTCAGAAAACAACACTTACTTTTCATTAATACAGTCGGTGAATGTTTCTGGAGCTTTTCAAATCAGTTTTGATTAAACCCACACACACACACACACACACACACACACACACACACACACACACACACACACACACACACACACACACACACACACACACACACACACACACACACACACACACACACACACACACACACACACACACACACACACACACACTGTGATTAAAGCTCCAGGTAGCCTAGTAGTTAAGAGCGTAGGGCCAGTAATATTAGTGTCCCTGAGCTGACAAGGTGGAAAAGATTTGCCGTTCTACCTTTGAGCAAGGCAGTTAACCCCGAACGACTACCCCAGCTCCCCGGGTGCCGATCTCTCTGATTCAGAGGGGTTAAATGCAGAAGATGACTACGTACCCCCTTGGTACCTGAACAGTTCCCCTGAGCAATTTTACATTTACATTTAAGTCATTTAGCAGACGCTCTTATCCAGAGCGACTTACAAATTGGATTTACATACACACCTCATGTCTCAACGACACACACCTCATGTCTCAACGACACACACCTCATGTCTCAACGACACACACCTCATGTCTCAACGACACACACCTCATGTCTCAACAACACGCACCTCTGTCTCAACAACACGCACTAAACGCACACATGCACACTCACGCTGCTGCTACTCTCTGTTATTATCTATGCATAGTCTACCTACATGTAAATACAATCATGCCTGCTTCCTCTCTCCTTCCACTCTCGCTCGAGGCCGCCGGGCTCCCCAGCATTACGCACTCCTGCCACCGTTATTACGCACATCTGCTTCCCTTGTCACGCGCATCAGCGATCATTTGGACTCACCTGGACTCTACCGGTACCCCCTGTATATAGTCTCCACATTGACTCTGTACCGGTACCCCCTGTATATAGCCTCCACATTGACTCTGTACCGGTACCCCCTGTATATAGTCTCCACATTGACTCTGTACCGGTACCCCCTGTATATAGTCTCCACATTGACTCTGTACTGGTACCCCCTGTATATAGCCTCCACATTGACTCTGTACCGGTACCCCCTGTATATAGTCTCCACATTGACTCTGTACCGGTACCCCCTGTATATAACCTCCACATTGACTCTGTATCGGTACCCCCTGTATATAGTCTCCACATTGACTCTGTACCGTAACACCCTGTATAAAGCCTTGCTTGTTATTTTACTGCTGCTCTTTAATTATTTGTTATTTGAATTTTTTACTTATCCATTTTTTACTTAAAACATATTTTTATTAAAACTGTATTGTTGGTTAAGGGCTTGTAAATAAGCATTGCATTGTTGTATTGGGCGCTTTTGACAATTACAAACAGATCTTGACATTTTGGGAATAGATTTCTCATTCCCTTGTTCCAAAATATGGAATATTTATAGAGAAATTACGAGGGGAAAAACTCAGTTTAACATTTAGCGTTGATGGTTCTAACTCTAAATTATTGTCGCATCTATAATGCCCTGTGAAAGTGTGTCCATGCGGAGCGTTTATGTGTGTGTGCGTTCGCGTCCGTGCGGTGTGTGTGTGTGTGTGTTCCAAGGTCAGTCTGAAGCTGATTGATTGATCTGCTGGTCGATAGTATTGATTGTTTCTTGCCTTGTGTTTCTGGTTCCTCTTGAGAGGGTAATTTAAGCCTTACATTGGCAGTTTGAAGTGACTCAAATCCATTTATTTTTGCATATCCGATTAGATTTTTCCTGCCAAAAAAAGCACATAGATACAGATATTTCAAACCACCTTCACACTTGGGACTTGTGTCTGAACGGTCAAATCTGATTTATTAGGTGGTTTTTAGACTTTTACTTGGCTACTCTGTTGATAGTTTGACAAGATCACGTTGTAGCTAACTAGCTTGTTATTTGTTTACAAACAAATGAGTGTATGTGTTAAAAGGCTAAACAGATAACTAGCTAGTTGACTGCTGTGGATAGCTAGTTGACTGCTGTGGCTAGCTAGTTGACTGCTGTGGCTAGCTAGTTGACTGCTGTGGCTAGCTAGTTGACTGCTGTGGCTAGCTAGTTGACTGCTGTGGCTAGCTAGTTGACCGCTGTGGCTAGCTAGTTGACTGCTGTGGCTAGCTAGTTGACTGCTGTGGCTAGCTAGTTGACTGCTGTGGCTAGCTAGTTGACTGCTGTGGCTTGCTAGTTGACCGCTGTGGCTAGCTAGCTGACCGCTGTGGCTAGCTAGTTGACTGCTGTGGCTAGCTAGCTGACTGCTGTGGCTAGCTAATTGACTGCTGTAGCTAGCTAGTTGACCGCTGTGGCTAGCTAGTTGACTGCTGTGGCTAGCTAATTGACTGCTGTGGCTAGCTAGTTGACTGCTGTGGCTAGCTAGTTGACTGCTGTGGCTAGCTAGTTGACTGCTGTGGCTAGCTAGCTGACTGCTGTGGCTAGCCACAAAAGACTAGGTTTAAAAGTTGGATCGTCTTATCTTTTGAGGCTTTAAACGTGTTCTTACAGTATATGATTTTGAACATTCAAAGCAACTGGGAAATGTCCATGACAGGCATTTCTGTCACCTTAGCTTGTTGTATAACTTTTGAGTGATATGAAGCACGAGAACCACCACCAATCAGCCTTCACCACTGCTCACTGTCACGCCTTGACCTTAGAGATCCTTATTTATTCTCTATGTTTGGTTAGGTCAGGGTGTGACTAGGGTTGGCAATCTATGTTTTCTATTTCTTTGTTGGCCGGGTATGGTTCCCAATCAGAGGCAGCTGTCTATCATTGTCTCTGATTGGGGATCATACTTAGGCAGCCTTTTTTCCACCTTAGTTTGTGGGATCTTGTTTTTGTACTGTTGCTTTCCAGCCCTACAGAACTGTGCTTTTCATTTTGTATTTGTTGTTTTTTCGGTGTCGTCAATAAAATAAAGATGTACGCCTACCACGCTGCACCTTGGTCCGATCCTTCCACCAACGAACGTAACACTCACACACCTGTCGTTACTGTTTTAAAACATTCACAAATCCGATTTGGTCACTTCTAACTTGCTGTCTGGACAGTCAACATTCCAAAACGGATTTGAAAAACAAAAGTGATTTGAGCATTAATGCCTGCAGTGTGAACAAGGCTTTAACATGCTGCTAACGCCAACATCCCATCACAGGGATGTGTGCGTATGAATCAAATAAAATAAAATGTTATTAGTCACATGTGCCGAATACAACAGCTGTAGACCTTACAGTGAAATGCTGACTTACAAGACCTTAACCAACAACGCAGTTTTAAGAAAAAAAATTAAAATAAATAAATAAAAGTAACAAATAACTATAGAGCAGCAGTAAAATAACAATAGCGAGGCTATATACAGGGGGTACCGGTACAGAGTCAGTGTGCGGATGGCACCGGTTAGACATACGGACGTTAATGCGGAATCGGGGGAACAGAGCTGGGGGACAGACAGATATAGGGAAGGAAATAACACAGTAGAGTCCAGGTGAGTCCAAATGATCGCTGATGCGCGTGACAAGGGAAGCAGATGTGCGTAATAACGGTGGCAGGAGTGCGTAATGCTGGGGAGCCCGGCGGCCTCGAGCGAGAGTGGAAGGAGAGAGGAAGCAGGCATGATTGTATTTACATGTAGGTAGACTATGCATAGATAATAACAGAGAGTAGCAGCAGCGTGAGTGTGCATGTGTGCGTTTAGTGCGTGTTGTTGAGACAGAGGTGTGTGTCGTTGAGACATGAGGTGTGTGTCGTTGAGACATGAGGTGTGTGTCGTTGAGACATGAGGTGTGTGTCGTTGAGACATGAGGTGTGTATGTAAATCATTGCTCAGGGGAACTGTTCAGTTACCAAGGGGGTACGTAGTCATCTTCTGCATTTAACCCCTCTGAATCAGAGAGATCGGCACCCGGGGAGCTGGGTTTGTCGTTCGGGGTTAACTGCCTTGCTCAAAGGTAGAATGGCTGTCACGTTCCTGACCTTTTTTCCTTTGTTTAGCCTTGTTTAGTTGGTCAGGACGTGAGCTGGGTGGGCATTCTATGTTATGTGTTTCTATGTTGTGTTCATTGTATTAGCCTGATATGGTTCTCAATCAGGGGCAGGTGTTTTACGTTTCCTCTGATTGAGAACCATATTAAGGTAGGCTGTTCTCACTGTTTGTTGGTGGGTGATTGTTGCTGTGTCTGTGTTTGTTTCACCACACAGTACTGTTTAGTTTAGTTCGTTCGTTTGTTCCTACCTGTTCGTGCGTTCATGTTTTATGTTCTCAAGTTCAGGTCTGTTCACGTCGTTTTGTTATTTTGTATTTTGTCAGTGTTCTGTTTAGTTGGATAATTCATTAAAATTCAACATCATGAACATTCACCACGCTGCGCCTTGGTCCTCCTCTCTTCCACATAAAGACGAGCGTTACAACGGCAAATCTTTTCCACCTTGTCAGCTCAGGGACACTAATATTACTGGCCCTACGCTCTTAACTACTAGGCTACCTGGAGCTTTAAACACAGTGTGTGTGTGTGTGTGTGTGTATGTGTGTGTTTAATCAAAACTGATTGGAAAAGCTCCAGAAACATTCACCGACTGTATTAATGGAAAGTAAATGTTGTTTTCTGAAAGCTGTGTTTTTTGTACAGCTGTCAATTTGGCCTGGTAACATGACATATATAAAGCGGACCTTGAGCTGAATAGAATCAACAGTTGACTAGACTGAGTAGGATAATTACTGCTTTAAGGGGATGTGTGGGTTGACTGAGTAGAGTATTACTGCTGTAAGGAGACGTGTGGGTTGACTGAGTATAGTATTACTGCTGTAAGGGGAAGTGTGGGTTGACTGAGTAGAGTATTACTGCTGTAAGGGGAAGTGTGGGTTGACTGAGTAGAGTATTACTGCTGTAAGGAGACGTGTGGGTTGACTGAGTAGAGTATTACTGCTGTAAGGAGACGTGTGGGTTGACTGAGTAGAGTATTACTGCTGTAAGGGGAAGTGTGGGTTGACTGAGTAGAGTATTACTGCTGTAAGGAGAAGTGTGGGTTGACTGAGTAGAGTATTACTGCTGTAAGGGGAAGTGTGGGTTGACTGAGTAGAGTATTACTGCTGTAAGGGGAAGTGTGGGTTGACTGAGTAGAGTATTACTGCTGTAAGGAGAAGTGTGGGTTGACTGAGTAGAGTATTACTGCTGTAAGGAGACGTGTGGGTTGACTGAGTAGAGTATTACTGCTGTAAGGAGACGTTGGCTCTATTTTCTTCATAACTCAATGGCATTGTGTCAATTAAATGATAATCCTCTGTTGCTGTTGGCTCAAAGCCAGGATTTCCATTAACATCCATACATAAACAATATATTGGATGAAAGCATTTGCTAAATGGCATATATATATATATATATATATATATATATATATATATATATATATATACAGTTGAAGTCTGAAGTTTACATAAACCTAGGTTGGAGTCATTAAAACTCGTTTTTCAACCATTCCACAAATTTCTGGTTAACAAACTATAGTTTTGGCAAGTCGTTTAGGACATCTACTTTGTGCATGACACAAGTCATTTTTCCAACAATTGTTTAAAGACAGATTATTTCAATTATAATTCACTGTATCACAATTCCAGTTTACAGTTTACATACACTAAGATGACTGTGCCTTCAAACAGCTTGGAAAATTCCTGAAAATTATGTCATGGCTTTAAAAGCTTCTGATAGGCTAATTGACATAAGTCCAACCTTCCATATTTCAAGGCCAACCTTCCAACTCAGTGCCTCTTTGCTTGACAACATGGGAAAATCAAAAGAAATCAGCCAAGACCATCAGAAAAAAATTGGAGACCTCCACAAGTCTGGTTCATCCTTGGGAGCAATTTCCAAACGCCTGAAGGTACCACGTTCATCTGTACAAACAATAGTACGCAGGTATAAACACCACGGGACCATCCAGACGTTATATCGCTCAGGAAGGAGACGCGTTAGTCTCCTAGAGATGAACCCTAACCCTAACCCTAAACCTGACTCAGTTACAACAGCTCTGTCAGGAGGAATGGGCCAAAATTCACCCAACTTATTGTGGGAAGCTTGTGGAAGGCTACCTGAAACGTTTGACCCAAGTTAAACAATTTAAAGGCAATGCTAACAAATACTAATTGAGTGTATGTAAACTTCTGACCCACTGGGAATGTGATGAAAGAAATTAAAACTGAAATAAATCATTCTCTCTACTATTATTCTGACATTTCACATTCTTAAAATAAAGTGGTGATCCTATCTGATCTAGACAGAGAATATTTACTCAGATTAAATGTCAGCAATTGTGAAAAACTGAGTTTAAATGTATTTGGCTAAGGTGTATGTAAACTTCTGACTTGTTTTTGATTTTTTATTTTTTTTTTGTCCAATAAAATAACTTTAAATTGATCAGAAATACAGTGTAGACATTGTTAATGTTGTAAATGTTTACTGGAATATCTACATAGGTGTACAGAGGCCCATTATTAGCAACCATCACTCCTGTGTTCCAATGGCACGTTGTGTTAGCTAATCCAAGTTAGTCATTTTAAAAGGCTAATTGATCATTAGAAAACCCTTTTGCATTTATGTTAGCACAGCTGAAAACTGTTGTTCTGATTAAAGAAGCAATAAAACTGGCCTTCTTTAGACTAGTTGAGTATCTGGAGCATCAGCATTTGTGGGTTTGATTACAGGCTCAAAATGGCCAGAAACAAAGACCTTTCCTCTGACACTCGTCAGTCTATTCTTGTTCTGAGAAATGAAGGCTATTCCATGCGAGAAATTGGCAAGAACCTGAAGATCTCATACAACGCTATGTCCTATTCCCTACACAGAAAAGCACAAACTGGCTCTAACCAGAATAGAAAGAGGAGTGAGACGCCCGGTGCAGATTTGAGCAAGAAGACAAGTACATTAGAGTGTCTAGTTTTAGAAACAGACGCCTCACAAGTTCTCAACTGGCAGCTTCATTAAATAGTACCCTCAAAACATCAACAGTGAAGAGGCGACTCTGGGATGCTGGCCTTCTAGGCAGAGTTGCAAAGAAAAAGCCATATCTCAGACTGGCCAATAAAAATAAAAGATTAAGATGGACAAAAGAACACAAACTTTACAGAGGAACTCTTCCTAGAAGGCCAGCATCGCCTCTTCACTGTTGACTTTGAGACTGGTGTTTTGCGGGTACTATTTAATGAAGCTGCTAGTTGAGGAAATTGTGAAGTGTCTGTTTATGTGTTCAGGACAGATGGGGTTCTGAACGATGTTCTGAATGATACTGAATTACATTTCCACAGGGGTCCCCAGACAACAGCAGAAAGATGCGCTGACCCCCCCCCCCCCCATCCCAAGATGTAATCCGACTGTTTGTGCAGTAATTCAATCACTCGCTGTCTCTCTCTGTTTGTTAACTGAAATATGGTTCAGTACACTGGTGTAAAGTGCTTAATAAGTAAACATACTTTAAATTACTACTTGAGTAGTTTTTTGGACTTTACTTTACTATTTATATTTTTGCTAACTTTTACATTTAGTTCACTACATTCCTAAAGAAAATACTGTACATTTTTTGTCCATACATTTTCCATGACACCCAAAATTACAGTTTGACAGGAAAATGGCCCAATTCACACACTTATCAAGAGAACATCCCTGGTCATCCCTATTGACTCTGATCTGGTGGACTCACTAAACAGAGAACATCCCTGGTCATCCCTACTGCCTCTGATCTGGGGGACTCACTAAACAGAGAACATCCCTGGTCATCCCTACTGCCTCTGATCTGGAGGACTCACTAAACAGAGAACATCCCTGGTCATCCCTACTGCCTCTGATCTGGAGGACTCACTAAACAGAGAACATCCCTGGTCATCCCTACTGCCTCTGATCTGGAGGACTCACTAAACAGAGAAGATCCCTGGTCATCTCTACTGCCTCTGATCTGGAGGACTCACTAAACAGAGAACATCCCTGGTCATCCCTGCTGCCTCTAATCTGGAGGACTCACTAAACAGAGAACATCCCTGGTCATCCCTACTGCCTCTGATCTGGTGGACTCACTAAACAGAGAACATCCCTGGTCATCCCTACTGCCTCTGATCTGGTGGACTCACTAAACAGAGAACATCCCTGGTCATCTCTACTGCCTCTGATCTGGAGGACTCACTAAACAGAGAACATCCCTGGTCATCCCTACTGCCTCTGATCTGGAGGACTCAATAAACAGAGAACATCCCTGGTCATCCCTACTGCCTCTGATCTGGTGGACTCACTAAACAGAGAACATCCCTGGTCATCTCTACTGCCTCTGATCTGGAGGACTCACTAAACAGAGAACATCCCTGGGCATCCCTACTGCCTCTGATCTGGAGGACTCACTAAACAGAGAACATCCCTGGTCATCCCTACTGCCTCTGATCTGGAGGACTCACTAAACAGAGAACATCCCTGGGCATCCCTACTGCCTCTGATCTGGAGGACTCACTAAACAGAGAACATCCCTGGTCATCCCTACTGCCTCTGATCTGGTGGACTCACTAAACAGAGAACATCCCTGGTCATCCCTACTGCCTCTGATCTGGAGGACTCACTAAACAGAGAACATCCCTGGTCATCCCTACTGCCTCTGATCTGGAGGACTCACTAAACAGAGAACATCCCTGGTCATCTCTACTGCCTCTGAACTTGGGACTTCCTTTGTAAATGTTGTCTGAGTGTTGGAGTGTGCCCCTGGCTGTCCGTCAATAAAAATAAAACATTTTAATTGTGCAGTCTGGTTTGCTTAATATACGGAATTTGAAATGGTTTATACTTTTACTTTTGATACATAAGTACATTTAAAACCAAATACTTTTAGACTTTTACTCAAGTAGTATTTTACCGGGTGACTTTTTATGACAAATTGAGTACTTTTCCACCACTGGTTCAGTACTGTAACTTAATTCTGTCCGTATCCTCTTTGAGCGTGACTGGATTACACCCACCCTCCATCCTCCATCCTCCACCCTCCACCCTCCACCCTCCATCCTCCATCCTCCATCCTCCACCCTCCACCCTCCACCCTCCACCCTCCATCCTCCATCCTCCACCCTCCACCCTCCACCCTCCACCCTCCATCCTCCACCCTCCACCCTCCATCCTCCACCCTCCACCCTCCACCCTCCACCCTCCACCCTCCACCCTCCATCCTCCACCCTCCACCCTCCATCCTCCACCCTCCAGCCTCCATCCTCCACCCTCCACCCTCCACCCTCCATCCTCCACCCTCCACCCTCCATCCTCCATCCTCCACCCTCCATCCTCCACCCTCTACCCTCCACCCTCCACCCTCCACCCTCCACCCTCCACCCTCCATCCTCCACCCTCCACCCTCCACCCTCCACCCTCTATCCTCCACCCTCCATCCTCCATCCTCCACCCTCCATCCTCCATCCTCCATCCTCCACCCTCCATCCTCCATCCTCCTCCACCCTCCATCCTCCACATCGCAAAACTCAAGCCTACTTGATGGTAACAGCACTCAATGTTGCCCTTAGTGGCCGGTTTTGAAGACGTCCTAAAGGCAATAAAAAAACATCCAATTTAAAAGTCAATCTTGAGTGATCTGGCTTGAATTCAGACTGTTTATGCATTAATTAAATCTCTCTCTGGCTCTCTCTGTTTGGTCCATTGAATATGGCTAATAATTGTAACCTAATTATGTCTGCTAATTGCCTAAACAAGCTTCAGCCTTCACAGTCTGCTAATCGCCTAAATGAGCTTCAGCCTTCACAGTCTCCCATTGGCCTAAACAAGCTTCAGCCTTCACAGTGTGCTAATGGCCTAAACAAGCTTCAGCCTTCACAGTCTCCCATTGGCCTAAACAAGCTTCAGCCTTCACAGTCTGCTAATCGCCTAAACAAGCTTCAGTCTTCACAGTCTGCTAATCGCCTAAACAAGCTTCAGCCTTCACAGTCTGCTAATCGCCTAAACGAGCTTCAGCCTTCACAGTCTCCCATTGGCCTAAACAAGCTTCAGCCTTCACAGTCTGCTAATGGCCTAAACAAGCTTCAGCCTTCACAGTCTCCTATTGGCCTAAACGATCTTCAGCCTTCACAGTCTTCTAATGGCCTAAACGAGCTTCAACCTTTCATTAACAATTGCATAAACTAATTGGCTTCAAAACAATCTCAGCATCAGGAAATGAAACAATATTTGTGTGCGGTACTGATTATTACAAATAAAAATAAATTGTATTCGTCAAAATACTTTGTCAATAACAAGCGTAGACTAACAGTGAAATCCTTACTTATGGGCCCTTCCCCGACAATGCAGAGAGAAAGACAATAGAGAAATAATACAAAGGTAAAACACGTCATAATAAAGTAATAATACACAGAGTAACGACAACGTGGCTATAAACACGAGGTATGAACACCGAGTCCATGATAACTTGGCTATAAACACGAGGTACGAGCACAGAGTCCATGATAACTTGGCTATAAACACGAGGTACGAGCACCGAGTCCATGATAACGTGGCTATAAACACGAGGTACGAGCACCGAGTCCATGATAACGTGGCTATAAACACGAGGTACGAGCACCGAGTCCATGATAACTTGGCTATAAACACGAGGTACGAGCACCGAGTCCATGATAACGTGGCTATATACACGGGTACCAGTACCGAGTCCATGATAACTTGGCTATAAACACGGGGTACGAGCACCGAGTCCATGATAACGTGGCTATAAACACGAGGTACGAGCACCGAGTCCATGATAACTTGGCTATAAACACGAGGTACGAGCACCGAGTCCATGATAACTTGGCTATAAACACGAGGTACGAGCACCGAGTCCATGATAACGTGGCTATAAACACGAGGTACGAGCACCGAGTCCATTATAACGTGGCTATAAACACGAGGTACGAGCACCGAGTCCATGATAACGTGGCTATAAACACGAGGTACGAGCACGGAGTCCATGATAACTTGGCTATAAACACGAGGTACGAGCACCGAGTCCATGATAACGTGGCTATAAACACGAGGTACGAGCACCGAGTCCATGATAACTTGGCTATAAACACGAGGTACGAGCACCGAGTCCATGATAACGTGGCTATAAACACGAGGTACGGGCACCGAGTCCATGATAACGTGGCTATAAACACGAGGTACGAGCACCGAGTCCATGATAACGTGGCTATATACACGGGTACCAGTACCGAGTCCATGATAACTTGGCTATAAACACGAGGTACGAGCACCGAGTCCATGATAACGTGGCTATATACACGGGTACCAGTACCGAGTCCATGATAACTTGGCTATAAACACGAGGTACGAGCACCGAGTCCATGATAACGTGGCTATAAACACGAGGTACGAGCACCGAGTCCATGATAACTTGGCTATAAACACGAGGTACGAGCACCGAGTCCATGATAACTTGGCTATAAACACGAGGTACGAACACCGAGTCCATGATAACTTGGCTATAAACACGAGGTACGAACACCGAGTCCATGATAACTTGGCTATAAACACGAGGTACGAGCACCGAGTCCATGATAACTTGGCTATAAACACGAGGTACGAGCACCGAGTCCATGATAACTTGGCTATAAACACGAGGTACGAGCACCGAGTCCATGATAACGTGGCTATAAACACGAGGTACGAGCACCGAGTCCATGATAACTTGGCTATAAACACGAGGTACGAGCACCGAGTCCATGATAACTTGGCTATAAACACGAGGTACTGGCACCGAGTCCATGATAACTTGGCTATAAACACGAGGTACGAGCACCGAGTCCATGATAACTTGGCTATAAACACGAGGTACGAGCACCGAGTCCATGATAACTTGGCTATAAACACGAGGTACGTGCAACGGGTCCATGATAACTTGGCTATATACACGAGGCACGAGCACCGAGTCCATGATAACTTGGCTATAAACACGAGGTACGAGCACCGAGTCCATGATAACGTGGCTATAAACACGAGGTACGAGCACCGAGTCCATGATAACTTGGCTATAAACACGAGGTACTGGCACCGAGTCCATGATAACGTGGCTATATACACGGGTACCAGTACCGAGTCCATGATAACGTGGCTATAAACACGAGGTACGAGCACCGAGTCCATGATAACTTGGCTATAAACACGAGGTACGAACACCGAGTCCATGATAACTTGGCTATAAACACGAGGTACGAGCACCGAGTCCATGATAACTTGGCTATAAACACGAGGTACGAGCACCGAGTCCATGATAACTTGGCTATAAACACGAGGAACGAGCACAGAGTCCATGATAACTTGGCTATAAACACGAGGTACTGGCACCGAGTCCATGATAACTTGGCTATAAACACGAGGTACGAGCACCGAGTCCATGATAACTTGGCTAATAACACGAGGTACGAGCACCGAGTCCATGATAACTTGGCTATAAACACGAGGTACGAGCACAGAGTCCATGATAACTTGGCTATAAACACGAGGTACTGGCACCGAGTCCATGATAACTTGGCTATAAACACGAGGTACGAGCACCGAGTCCATGATAACTTGGCTATAAACACGAGGTACGAGCACCGAGTCCATGATAACTTGGCTAATAACACGAGGTACGAGCACCGAGTCCATGATAACTTGGCTATAAACACGAGGTACGAGCACCGAGTCCATGATAACGTGGCTATAAACACGAGGTACGAGCACCGAGTCCATGATAACGTGGCTATAAACACGAGGTACGAGCACCGAGTCCATGATAACGTGGCTATAAACACGAGGTACGAGACCCGAGTCCATGATAACTTGGCTATAAACACGAGGTACGAGCACCGAGTCCATGATAACTTGGCTATAAACACGAGGTACGAGCACCTAGTCCATGATAACTTGGCTATAAACACGAGGTACGATCACCGAGTCCATGATAACGTGGCTATAAACACGAGGTACGAGCACAGAGTCCATGATAACTTGGCTATAAACACGAGGTACGGGCACCGAGTCCATGATAACTTGGCTGTATACACGGGTACCAGTACCGAGTCCATGATAACTTGGCTGTATACACGGGTACCAGTACCGAGTCCAAGATAACTTGGCTGTATACACGGGTACCAGTACCGAGTCCATGATAACTTGGCTATATACACGGGTACGAGCACCGAGTCGATGTGCAGGGGTACGAGGTAGGGACATATAACTAGGAATACAGTGATGGATAATAAACAGTAGCAGATTAGTCAAAAAAGTTCAATGCAGATAATTATTTTGCACAATTTAACTAATTATTTAGCAGCCTATTCAGGTTCCTGTTGGTTCCAGACTTGGTGCATCGGTACCGCTTGCCGTGCGGTAGCAGAGAGAACAGTCTATGACTAAGGTGGCTGGAGTCTTCGACTATTTTTAGGGTCTTCCTCTGACACCGCCTGGTATAGGGTGAGGTGTGCTTCATTCTATAGCTACAAAACAACCTGAAATCTCCAGGAGGGATACGTTGTAGGTGAAAAAGTTCATTCAAATAACCAAATTCAACCTAGCTAATTTCCGATTTATACGAAATTGTTTGACTACAGAGGTAGCAAATTTGTACTTCAAATCTATGATAGTCCCCCACTTAACATACTGCTTGACTAGTTGGCCCCAAGCTTGCTGTACAACATTAAAACCCATTCAGTCGGTCTACAAACAGGCTCTCAAAGTGCTTGATAGAAAGCCCAATAGCCATCACCACTGTTACATCCTCAGAAAGCATGAGCTCCTGAGTTGGGAAAATCTTGTGCAATACACCGACGCATGTCTTGTATTCAAGATCCTAAATGGCCAGGCTCCCCCTCCACTCAGTATTTTTGTTAAACAGAAAACCCAAACATATAGCAGCAGATCCACAAGGTCTGCCATGAGAGGTGACTGTATAGTTCCCTTAAGGAAAAGCACCTTTAGTAAATCCGCTTTCTCTGTGAGAGCTTCCCATGTCTGGAATACACTGCCGTCAGACACACATAACTGCACCACATATCACACTTTCACAAAATGCCTGAAGACATGGCTAAAGATCAATCAGATTTGTGAACATAATCCCTAGCTGTGTATTGCCGCTTTACATGTTGTCTGTTGTCTGTAGCTTGTGAGGTGTGGAAACACTTTGTTGCTTTTATGAATTTTGGCTAAGTATTTTGTTCTATGTTGCTCTGTCTGTATGCTACGTCTTACTTGTTCTATGTTGCTCTGTCTGTATGCTATGTCTTGCTTGTTCTATGTTGCTCTGTCTGTATGCTACGTCTTGCTTGTTCTATGTTGCTCTGTCTGTATGCTATGTCTTGCTTGTTCTATGTTGCTCTGTCTGTATGCTATGTCTTGCGTGTGCTCATCTAACAGTTTAACTTTCGTCCGCCCCCTCGCCCCGACCCGG
The DNA here is from genome assembly GCF_045679555.1 of Salvelinus alpinus. Taxonomy (NCBI): domain Eukaryota; kingdom Metazoa; phylum Chordata; class Actinopteri; order Salmoniformes; family Salmonidae; genus Salvelinus; species Salvelinus alpinus. The sequence continues at coordinate 56,418,347 of NC_092098.1, forward strand.
GCGCGAACCAGGGACCCTCTGCACACATCAACAACAGTCCCCACGAAGCATCGTTACCCATCGTTCGAAAAAGGCGCGGATCTTGTAGAGCAAGGGGAACCACTGCTTCAAGGTCTCAGAGCAAGTGACGTCACCGATTGAAAGGCTATTAGCGCGCACCACCGCTAACTAGCTAGCGAGATGTTGAAAATGTCAGTGAAGACACTTGTCAGCTGGTCAGCGCATGCTCTGTGTACGCGTCCTGGTAATCCATCTGGCCCTGCAGCCTTGTGAATGTTGACCTGTTTACAGGTCTCCCTCATATCAGCTACGGAGAGCGTGATCACACAGTCGTCCGGAACAGCTGGTGCTCTCATGCATGGTTCAGTGTTGCTTGCCTTGAAGCGAGCATAGAAGATATTTAACTCGTCTGGTAGGCTCGCGTCATTGGGCAGATCGCGGCTGGGTTTCCTTGTGTAATCCGTGATAGTTTGCACGCCAAGCCACATCCGACAAGCTTCAGAGCCGGAGTGGTAAGATTCGATCTTAGATGTTTTGCCAGTTTGATGGTTCGTCAGAGGACGCAGCAGGATTTCTTATAAGCTTTTGTTTTAGTGTCCTGCTCCTTGAAAGCAGCAGTTCTAGCCTTTAGCTCGGTGCGGATGTTGCATGTAACCCATGGCTTCTGGTTGGGATATGTACGTACGATCAATGTACGGGGACGACATCGTCGATGCACTTATTAATGAAACCGGTGACTGATGTGGTGTACTCCTCAATGTCATTGGATAAATTCCGGAACATATTCAGAAACAGTTCTGTAGCTCAGCATCGGCTTCATCTGACCACTTGTGTATTGAGCGAGTCACTGGTACTTCCTGTTTGAGTTTTTCCTTGTAAGCAGGAGTCAGGAGGGTAGAGTTCTGGTCAGATTTCTATGAGTAGCGTAAACGTGATCTATAGTTGTTTTGCCTCTAGTTGCACACCTGGTAAAAATGAGGTAAGACGGAATTCAGTTTCCCTTCATTAAAGTCTCCGGCCACTAGGAGCGCCAGAGTGAATGGATGATCTCCGCATGTGTTGTTCCCACTGTGAAGCAGAGGAGGAGGTGGTGTGGGGGTGCTTTGCTGATGCTTTGTTGGTGACCATGTCTGTGATTGATTTAGAATTCAAGGCATCCTTAACCAGCATGGCTACCACAGCATTCTGCATCTATACGCCATCCAATAAGTTTGCCTGCATTAATGTCTCCGGCCACTAGGAGCGCCACCTCTGGATGAGCATGTTCTTGTTTGCTTATTATAGAGATGGTTGAGTGAAGTCTCAATGCCAGCATCGGTTTGTGGTGGTAAATAGACAGCTATGAAAAATATAGATGAAAACACTGTGTGTGTGTGTGCTGCTGTGAGTGTGTATTCCTGTGTGTACTATGTCCTCACCCAGTACAGTAAGGTAGGCCTTGGCGGTCTTGACAGGCATGGTGAACAGAGAACAGGTGTACATCCCCTCGTCAGCCAGTGTGATCTCACTGATACTGATGGTCAGCTCGGACCACGACGCTCTCACCAGCTCTATCCGGTTATCTCTCAGAGCTAAAGAGAGAAAGACAGAGAGGGAGAGAGAGAGAGAGAGAGACAAAGAGAGAGAGCAGAGAGGGAGGGAGAGAGAGAGACATAGATATAATTGAATAATGACTATTATCACTAACAATAACAATGTCCACATCTTATTTCATCACACACAATATTTCAACAAAAAACGGAACAAATGTACTTGTTACAGTCATCCCTGAGTGGTGCACTTGAGGAGAGATGAGAGGGACAGAGAGTAGAGGGCTAGAGAGGAGAGGGTTAGAGAGGAGAGGACTAGAGAGGAGAGGGCTAGAGAGGAGAGGGCTAGAGAGGAGAGGGCTAGAGAGGAGAGGGCTAGAGAGGAGAGGGCTAGAGAGGAGAGGACTAGAGAGGAGAGAACTAGAGAGGAGAGGGCTAGAGAGGAGAGAACTAGAGAGGAGAGGGCTAGAGATGAGAGGACTAGAGAGGAGAAGGCTAGAGAGGAGAGGGCTAGAGAGGAGAGGGCTAGAGAGGAGAGGACTAGAGAGGAGAGGCCTAGAGAGGAGAGGGCTAGAGAGGAGAGGGCTAGAGAGGAGAGGGCTAGAGAGGAGAGGGCTAGAGAGGAGAGGGCTAGAGAGGAGAGGGCTAGAGAGGAGAGAACTAGAGAGGAGAGGGCTAGAGAGGAGAGGGCTAGAGAGGAGAGGGCTAGAGAGGAGAGGACTAGAGAGGAGAGGACTAGAGAGGAGAGGGCTAGAGAGGAGAGGGCTAGAGAGGAGAGGGCTAGAGAGGAGAGGGCTAGAGAGGAGAGGGCTAGAGAGGAGAGGGCTAGAGAGGAGAGGGCTAGAGAGGAGAGGGCTAGAGAGGAGAGGGCTAGAGAGGAGAGGACTAGAGAGGAGAGAACTAGAGAGGAGAGGGCTAGAGAGGAGAGGGCTAGAGAGGAGAGGGCTAGAGAGGAGAGGGCTAGAGAGGAGAGGGCTAGAGAGGAGAGGGCTAGAGAGGAGAGGGCTAGAGAGGAGAGGGCTAGAAAGGAGATGGCTAGAGAGGAGAGGACTAGAGAGGAGAGGAGAGGACTACAGAGGAGAGGACTACAGAGGAGAGGACTAGAGAGGAGAGGGCTAGAGAGGAGAGGGCTAGAGAGGAGAGGGCTAGAGCGGAGATGGCTAGAGAGGAGAGGGCTAGAGAGGAGAGGGCTAGAGAGGAGAGGACTAGAGAGGAGAGGAGAGGACTAGAGAGGAGAGGACTAGAGAGGAGAGGAGAGGGCTAGAGAGGAGAGGTCTAGAGAGGAGAGAACTAGAGAGGAGAGGGCTAGAGAGGAGAGGACTACAGAGGAGAGGGCTAGAGAGGAGAGGGCTAGAGAGGAGAGGACTAGAGAGGAGAGGGCTAGAGAGGAGAGGGATAGAGAGGAGAGGGCTAGAGAGGAGAGGACTAGAGAGGAGAGGGCTAGAGAGGAGAGGACTAGAGAGGAGAGGACTAGAGAGGAGAGGGCTAGAAAGGAGAGGACTAGAGAGGAGAGGACTAGAGAGGAGAGGGCTAGAGAGGAGAGGAGAGGGCTAGAGAGGAGAGGTCTAGAGAGGAGAGGGCTAGAGAGGAGAGGGCTAGAGAGGAGAGGACTAGAGAGGAGAGGGCTAGAGAGGAGAGGGCTAGAGAGGAGAGGACTAGAGAGGAGAGGGCTAGAGAGGAGAGGACTAGAGAGGAGAGGACTAGAGAGGAGAGGACTAGAGAGGAGAGGACTAGAGCGGAGTGGGCTAGAGAGGAGAGGGCTAGAGAGGAGAGGGCTAGAGAGGAGAGGGCTAGAGAGGAGAGGGCTAGAGAGGAGAGGACTAGAGAGGAGAGGGCTAGAGAGGAGAGGGCTAGAGAGGAGAGGGCTAGAGAGGAGAGGGCTAGAGAGGAGAGGACTATAGAGGAGAGGGCTAGAGAGGAGAGGGCTAGAGAGGAGAGGGCTAGAGAGGAGAGGACTAGAGAGGAGAGGGCTAGAGAGAGGGCTAGAGAGGAGAGGGCTAGAGAGGAGATGGCTAGAGAGAGGGTTAGAGAGGGCTAGAGAGGAGAGGACTAGAGAGGAGAGAACTAGAGAGGAGAAGGCTAGAAAGGAGAGAGCTAGAGAGGAGAGGGCTAGAGAGGAGAGGGCTAGAGAGGAGAGGGCTAGAGAGGAGAGGACTAGAGAGGAGAGAACTAGAGAGGAGAGGGCTAGAGTGGAGAGGAGTGAGCTAGACAGGAGAGGGCTGGAGAGTAGAGGGCTAGAGTGGAGAGGAGTGAGCTAGACCGGAGAGGGCTAGAGAGGAGAGGAGTGAGCTAGACAGGAGAGGGCTAGAGAGGAGATGGCTAGACAGGAGAGGGCTAGAGAGGAGATGGCTAGACAGGAGAGGACTAGAGAGGAGATGGCTAGACAGGAGAGGGCTAGAGAGGAGATGGCTAGACAGGAGAGGGCTAGAGAGGAGATGGCTAGACAGGAGAGGACTAGAGAGGAGATGGCTAGAGAGACTTTTGAGAACTAAATAACTGAATAATCTTGAGAGTGAGGATAATTCCAGGGCTTGATTCCAGAATTTCGCAGAAACTCCGATTTTTCACTTAAAATGTCTGCCAAACAAAAACCATTGACTTTCAAAGTTTAACAAACCATACAACTCTATGCACAAGGACTACTTTGAACAATTTACACTGAAAATTTAACAAAAACACATTTACTGGAAGAACTATGCAGACGCAAAGGTTAAATAAAAAGTTAAATCTCAGTTTTTTATGTGTCCATGTTTTCCAACAACTGTTAAATATGTACTTTGGATTAAGATTGAAATATTTCGGCAGAAAGAACGTCAGCCATAACATGTCACCTTGACTTAGAAAAATAATTATTGGTTATTGAACTACGGTAAGTGGATTTACACCCGGTACCGGAATTGCGGTAAAGGAATTTCATTATACAGAGCTTTCGGAAAGGATTCAGACCCCTGCCACTTGTTCCACGTTTTGTTACGTTACAGCCTCATTCTAAAATAATAAATCATAATAATTACTCTAAAATGGATGAAATGACTGCAAGCTCAGCCTAAATAAATAGAAAATTGTGTATTAATCCTGAGTGTGCGGAGACTCCTTCAGATATGAACATACTACAATTCAGAAACATTTCTTTATACAGTATGTTATTACCAGGCCAGTGTCCGGTGTAAATGTCTTTATACAGTATGTTATTACCAGGCCAGTGTCCGGTGTAAATGTCTTTATACAGTATGTTATTACCAGGCCAGTGTCCGGTGTAAATGTCTTCATACAATATGTTATTACCAGGCCAGTGTCCGGTGTAAATGTCTTCATACAATATGTTATTACCAGGCCAGTGTCCGGTGTCTTTATACAGTATGTTATTACCAGGCCAGTGTCCGGTGTTAATGTCTTTATACAATATGTTATTACCAGGCCAGTGTCCGGTGTAAATGTCTTTATACAATATGTTATTACCAGGCCAGTGTCCGGTGTAAATGTCTTCATACAATATGTTATTACCAGGCCAGTGTCCGGTGTCTTTATACAGTATGTTATTACCAGGCCAGTGTCCGGTGTAAATGTCTTCATACAATATGTTATTACCAGGCCAGTGTCCGGTGTCTTTATACAGTATGTTATTACCAGGCCAGTGTCCGGTGTTAATGTCTTTATACAATATGTTATTACCAGGCCAGTGTCCGGTGTAAATGTCTTCATACAATATGTTATTACCAGGCCAGTGTCCGGTGTCTTTATACAGTATGTTATTACCAGGCCAGTGTCCGGTGTTAATGTCTTTATACAATATGTTATTACCAGGCCAGTGTCCGGTGTAAATGTCTTCATACAATATGTTATTACCAGGCCAGTGTCCGGTGTCTTTATACAGTATGTTATTACCAGGCCAGTGTCCGGTGTAAATGTCTTCATACAATATGTTATTACCAGGCCAGTGTCCGGTGTAAATGTCTTCATACAATATGTTATTACCAGGCCAGTGTCCGGTGTCTTTATACAGTATGTTATTACCAGGCCAGTGTCCGGTGTAAATGTCTTTATACAGTATGTTATTACCAGGCCAGTGTCCGGTGTAAATGTCTTTATACAGTATGTTATTACCAGGCCAGTGTCCGGTGTAGCAAACGCTTGAATATCTGTGAGACATCTTGACTGGAAAGGCAGTCTGACATTATAGACATTTGAAAAAGTGATCTCCCTACAGAAATGTTGAACCGTGGAGAAATCAATAGTAGAATGCAAGGTATGTGAAAATCAATCAGAACCTTTCAAGACGTGAATATATCAGATCCATTATTGATCAGCTCAGATGAGAGTGCATGGGTAATGGTTTAAACGGCGATATTTTAGTTTAAAAGGCATACGGCCATTTTGTAGTCCTTGTCTTTGGCCTTTCCAGTGAGGTTTCTAGCCAAGCAGGCCCCATCTCTCCTATTGTTCTGCAGCAGAGATGAGAGCCAAGCAGGCCCCATCTCTCCTATTGTTCTGCAGCAGAGATGAGAGCCAAGCAGGCCCCATCTCTCCTATTGTTCTGCAGCAGAGATGAGAGCCAAGCAGGCCCCATCTCTCCTATTGTTCTGCAGCAGAGATGAGAGCCAAGCAGGCCCCATCTCTCCTATTGTTCTGCAGCAGAGATGAGAGTCAAGCAGGCCCCATCTCTCCTATTGTTCTGCAGCAGAGATGAGAGCCAAGCAGGCCCCATCTCTCCTATTGTTCTGCAGCAGAGATGAGAGCCAAGCAGGCCCCATCTCTCCTATTGTTCTGCAGCAGAGATGAGAGCCAAGCAGGCCCCATCTCTCCTATTGTTCTGCAGCAGAGATGAGAGTCAAGCAGGCCCCATCTCTCCTATTGTTCTGCAGCAGAGATGAGAGCCAAGCAGGCCCCATCTCTCCTATTGTTCTGCAGCAGAGATGAGAGCCAAGCAGGCCCCATCTCTCCTATTGTTCTGCAGCAGAGATGAGAGCCAAGCAGGCCCCATCTCTCCTATTGTTCTGCAGCAGAGATGAGAGCCAAGCAGGCCCCATCTCTCCTATTGTTCTGCAGCAGAGATGAGAGCCAAGCAGGCCCCATCTCTCCTATTGTTCTGCAGCAGAGATGAGAGTCATGCAGGCCCCATCTCTCCTATTGTTCTGCAGCAGAGATGAGAGCCAAGCAGGCCCCATCTCTCCTATTGTTCTGCAGCAGAGATGAGAGCCAAGCAGGCCCCATCTCTCCTATTGTTCTGCAGCAGAGATGAGAGCCAAGCAGGCCCCATCTCTCCTATTGTTCTGCAGCAGAGATGAGAGCCAAGCAGGCCCCATCTCTCCTATTGTTCTGCAGCAGAGATGAGAGTCAAGCAGGCCCCATCTCTCCTATTGTTCTGCAGCAGAGATGAGAGCCAAGCAGGCCCCATCTCTCCTATTGTTCTGCAGCAGAGATGAGAGTCAAGCAGGCCCCATCTCTCCTATTGTTCTGCAGCAGAGATGAGAGCCAAGCAGGCCCCATCTCTCCTATTGTTCTGCAGCAGAGATGAGAGCCAAGCAGGCCCCATCTCTCCTATTGTTCTGCAGCAGAGATGAGAGCCAAGCAGGCCCCATCTCTCCTATTGTTCTGCAGCAGAGATGAGAGTCAAGCAGGCCCCATCTCTCCTATTGTTCTGCAGCAGAGATGAGAGCCAAGCAGGCCCCATCTCTCCTATTGTTCTGCAGCAGAGATGAGAGCCAAGCAGGCCCCATCTCTCCTATTGTTCTGCAGCAGAGATGAGAGCCAAGCAGGCCCCATCTCTCCTATTGTTCTGCAGCAGAGATGAGAGCCAAGCAGGCCCCATCTCTCCTATTGTTCTGCAGCAGAGATGAGAGCCAAGCAGGCCCCATCTCTCCTATTGTTCTGCAGCAGAGATGAGAGCCAAGCAGGCCCCATCTCTCCTATTGTTCTGCAGCAGAGATGAGAGTCAAGCAGGCCCCATCTCTCCTATTGTTCTGCAGCAGAGATGAGAGCCAAGCAGGCCCCATCTCTCCTATTGTTCTGCAGCAGAGATGAGAGCCAAGCAGGCCCCATCTCTCCTATTGTTCTGCAGCAGAGATGAGAGCCAAGCAGGCCCCATCTCTCCTATTGTTCTGCAGCAGAGATGAGAGTCAAGCAGGCCCCATCTCTCCTATTGTTCTGCAGCAGAGATGAGAGCCAAGCAGGCCCCATCTCTCCTATTGTTCTGCAGCAGAGATGAGAGCCAAGCAGGCCCCATCTCTCCTATTGTTCTGCAGCAGAGTTGAGAGCCAAGCAGGCCCCATCTCTCCTATTGTTCTGCAGCAGAGATGAGAGCCAAGCAGGCCCCATCTCTCCTATTGTTCTGCAGCAGAGATGAGAGCCAAGCAGGCCCCATCTCTCCTATTGTTCTGCAGCAGAGATGAGAGCCAAGTAGGCCCCATCTCTCCTATTGTTCTGCAGCAGAGATGAGAGTCAAGCAGGCCCCATCTCTCCTATTGTTCTGCAGCAGAGATGAGAGCCAAGCAAGCCCCATCTCTCCTATTGTTCTGCAGCAGAGATGAGAGCCAAGCAGGCCCCATCTCTCCTATTGTTCTGCAGCAGAGATGAGAGTCAAGCAGGCCCCATCTCTCCTATTGTTCTGCAGCAGAGATGAGAGTCAAGCAGGCCCCATCTCTCCTATTGTTCTGCAGCAGAGATGAGAGCCAAGCAGGCCCCATCTCTCCTATTGTTCTGCAGCAGAGATGAGAGCCAAGCAGGCCCCATCTCTCCTATTGTTCTGCAGCAGAGATGAGAGTCAAGGGCTAGAGAGGAGGAGAGGGCTAGAGAGGAGAGGACTATAGAGGAGAGGGCTAGAGAGGAGAGGGCTAGAGAGGAGAGGGCTAGAGAGGAGAGGACTAGAGAGGAGAGGGCTAGAGAGAGGGCTAGAGAGGAGAGGGCTAGAGAGGAGAGGGCTAGAGAGAGGGCTAGAGAGGGCTAGAGAGGAGAGGACTAGAGAGGAGAGAACTAGAGAGGAGAAGGCTAGAAAGGAGAGAGCTAGAGAGGAGAGGGCTAGAGAGGAGAGGGCTAGAGAGGAGAGGGCTAGAGAGGAGAGGACTAGAGAGGAGAGAACTAGAGAGGAGAGGGCTAGAGTGGAGAGGAGTGAGCTAGACAGGAGAGGGCTGGAGAGTAGAGGGCTAGAGTGGAGAGGAGTGAGCTAGACCGGAGAGGGCTAGAGAGGAGAGGAGTGAGCTAGACAGGAGAGGGCTAGAGAGGAGATGGCTAGACAGGAGAGGGCTAGAGAGGAGATGGCTAGACAGGAGAGGACTAGAGAGGAGATGGCTAGACAGGAGAGGGCTAGAGAGGAGATGGCTAGACAGGAGAGGGCTAGAGAGGAGATGGCTAGACAGGAGAGGACTAGAGAGGAGATGGCTAGAGAGACTTTTGAGAACTAAATAACTGAATAATCTTGAGAGTGAGGATAATTCCAGGGCTTGATTCCAGAATTTCGCAGAAACTCCGATTTTTCACTTAAAATGTCTGCCAAACAAAAACCATTGACTTTCAAAGTTTAACAAACCATACAACTCTATGCACAAGGACTACTTTGAACAATTTACACTGAAAATTTAACAAAAACACATTTACTGGAAGAACTATGCAGACGCAAAGGTTAAATAAAAAGTTAAATCTCAGTTTTTTATGTGTCCATGTTTTCCAACAACTGTTAAATATGTACTTTGGATTAAGATTGAAATATTTCGGCAGAAAGAACGTCAGCCATAACATGTCACCTTGACTTAGAAAAATAATTATTGGTTATTGAACTACGGTAAGTGGATTTACACCCGGTACCGGAATTGCGGTAAAGGAATTTCATTATACAGAGCTTTCGGAAAGGATTCAGACCCCTGCCACTTGTTCCACGTTTTGTTACGTTACAGCCTCATTCTAAAATAATAAATCATAATAATTACTCTAAAATGGATGAAATGACTGCAAGCTCAGCCTAAATAAATAGAAAATTGTGTATTAATCCTGAGTGTGCGGAGACTCCTTCAGATATGAACATACTACAATTCAGAAACATTTCTTTATACAGTATGTTATTACCAGGCCAGTGTCCGGTGTAAATGTCTTTATACAGTATGTTATTACCAGGCCAGTGTCCGGTGTAAATGTCTTCATACAATATGTTATTACCAGGCCAGTGTCTGGTGTAAATGTCTTCATACAATATGTTATTACCAGGCCAGTGTCCGGTGTCTTTATACAGTATGTTATTACCAGGCCAGTGTCCGGTGTAAATGTCTTCATACAATATGTTATTACCAGGCCAGTGTCCGGTGTCTTTATACAGTATGTTATTACCAGGCCAGTGTCCGGTGTTAATGTCTTTATACAATATGTTATTACCAGGCCAGTGTCCGGTGTAAATGTCTTCATACAATATGTTATTACCAGGCCAGTGTCCGGTGTCTTTATACAGTATGTTATTACCAGGCCAGTGTCCGGTGTAAATGTCTTCATACAATATGTTATTACCAGGCCAGTGTCCGGTGTAAATGTCTTCATACAATATGTTATTACCAGGCCAGTGTCCGGTGTCTTTATACAGTATGTTATTACCAGGCCAGTGTCCGGTGTAAATGTCTTTATACAGTATGTTATTACCAGGCCAGTGTCCGGTGTAAATGTCTTTATACAGTATGTTATTACCAGGCCAGTGTCCGGTGTAGCAAACGCTTGAATATCTGTGAGACATCTTGACTGGAAAGGCAGTCTGACATTATAGACATTTGAAAAAGTGATCTCCCTACAGAAATGTTGAACCGTGGAGAAATCAATAGTAGAATGCAAGGTATGTGAAAATCAATCAGAACCTTTCAAGACGTGAATATACCAGATCCATTATTGATCAGCTCAGAAGAGAGTGCATGGGTAATGGTTTAAACGGCGATATTTTAGTTTAAAAGGCATACGGCCATTTTGTAGTCCTTGTCTTTGGCCTTTCCAGTGAGGTTTCTAGCCAAGCAGGCCCCATCTCTCCTATTGTTCTGCAGCAGAGATGAGAGCCAAGCAGGCCCCATCTCTCCTATTGTTCTGCAGCAGAGATGAGAGCCAAGCAGGCCCCATCTCTCCTATTGTTCTGCAGCAGAGATGAGAGCCAAGCAGGCCCCATCTCTCCTATTGTTCTGCAGCAGAGATGAGAGCCAAGCAGGCCCCATCTCTCCTATTGTTCTGCAGCAGAGATGAGAGTCAAGCAGGCCCCATCTCTCCTATTGTTCTGCAGCAGAGATGAGAGCCAAGCAGGCCCCATCTCTCCTATTGTTCTGCAGCAGAGATGAGAGCCAAGCAGGCCCCATCTCTCCTATTGTTCTGCAGCAGAGATGAGAGCCAAGCAGGCCCCATCTCTCCTATTGTTCTGCAGCAGAGATGAGAGTCAAGCAGGCCCCATCTCTCCTATTGTTCTGCAGCAGAGATGAGAGCCAAGCAGGCCCCATCTCTCCTATTGTTCTGCAGCAGAGATGAGAGCCAAGCAGGCCCCATCTCTCCTATTGTTCTGCAGCAGAGATGAGAGCCAAGCAGGCCCCATCTCTCCTATTGTTCTGCAGCAGAGATGAGAGCCAAGCATGCCCCATCTCTCCTATTGTTCTGCAGCAGAGATGAGAGCCAAGCAGGCCCCATCTCTCCTATTGTTCTGCAGCAGAGATGAGAGTCATGCAGGCCCCATCTCTCCTATTGTTCTGCAGCAGAGATGAGAGCCAAGCAGGCCCCATCTCTCCTATTGTTCTGCAGCAGAGATGAGAGCCAAGCAGGCCCCATCTCTCCTATTGTTCTGCAGCAGAGATGAGAGCCAAGCAGGCCCCATCTCTCCTATTGTTCTGCAGCAGAGATGAGAGCCAAGCAGGCCCCATCTCTCCTATTGTTCTGCAGCAGAGATGAGAGTCAAGCAGGCCCCATCTCTCCTATTGTTCTGCAGCAGAGATGAGAGCCAAGCAGGCCCCATCTCTCCTATTGTTCTGCAGCAGAGATGAGAGTCAAGCAGGCCCCATCTCTCCTATTGTTCTGCAGCAGAGATGAGAGCCAAGCAGGCCCCATCTCTCCTATTGTTCTGCAGCAGAGATGAGAGCCAAGCAGGCCCCATCTCTCCTATTGTTCTGCAGCAGAGATGAGAGCCAAGCAGGCCCCATCTCTCCTATTGTTCTGCAGCAGAGATGAGAGTCAAGCAGGCCCCATCTCTCCTATTGTTCTGCAGCAGAGATGAGAGCCAAGCAGGCCCCATCTCTCCTATTGTTCTGCAGCAGAGATGAGAGCCAAGCAGGCCCCATCTCTCCTATTGTTCTGCAGCAGAGATGAGAGCCAAGCAGGCCCCATCTCTCCTATTGTTCTGCAGCAGAGATGAGAGCCAAGCAGGCCCCATCTCTCCTATTGTTCTGCAGCAGAGATGAGAGCCAAGCAGGCCCCATCTCTCCTATTGTTCTGCAGCAGAGATGAGAGCCAAGCAGGCCCCATCTCTCCTATTGTTCTGCAGCAGAGATGAGAGTCAAGCAGGCCCCATCTCTCCTATTGTTCTGCAGCAGAGATGAGAGCCAAGCAGGCCCCATCTCTCCTATTGTTCTGCAGCAGAGATGAGAGCCAAGCAGGCCCCATCTCTCCTATTGTTCTGCAGCAGAGATGAGAGCCAAGCAGGCCCCATCTCTCCTATTGTTCTGCAGCAGAGATGAGAGTCAAGCAGGCCCCATCTCTCCTATTGTTCTGCAGCAGAGATGAGAGCCAAGCAGGCCCCATCTCTCCTATTGTTCTGCAGCAGAGATGAGAGCCAAGCAGGCCCCATCTCTCCTATTGTTCTGCAGCAGAGTTGAGAGCCAAGCAGGCCCCATCTCTCCTATTGTTCTGCAGCAGAGATGAGAGCCAAGCAGGCCCCATCTCTCCTATTGTTCTGCAGCAGAGATGAGAGCCAAGCAGGCCCCATCTCTCCTATTGTTCTGCAGCAGAGATGAGAGCCAAGTAGGCCCCATCTCTCCTATTGTTCTGCAGCAGAGATGAGAGTCAAGCAGGCCCCATCTCTCCTATTGTTCTGCAGCAGAGATGAGAGCCAAGCAAGCCCCATCTCTCCTATTGTTCTGCAGCAGAGATGAGAGCCAAGCAGGCCCCATCTCTCCTATTGTTCTGCAGCAGAGATGAGAGCCAAGCAGGCCCCATCTCTCCTATTGTTCTGCAGCAGAGATGAGAGTCAAGCAGGCCCCATCTCTCCTATTGTTCTGCAGCAGAGATGAGAGCCAAGCAGGCCCCATCTCTCCTATTGTTCTGCAGCAGAGATGAGAGCCAAGCAGGCCCCATCTCTCCTATTGTTCTGCAGCAGAGATGAGAGCCAAGCAGGCCCCATCTCTCCTATTGTTCTGCAGCAGAGATGAGAGCCAAGCAGGCCCCATCTCTCCTATTGTTCTGCAGCAGAGATGAGAGCCAAGCAGGCCCCATCTCTCCTATTGTTCTGCAGCAGAGATGAGAGCCAAGCAGGCCCCATCTCTCCTATTGTTCTGCAGCAGAGATGAGAGCCAAGCAGGCCCCATCTCTCCTATTGTTCTGCAGCAGAGATGAGAGCCAAGCAGGCCCCATCTCTCCTATTGTTCTGCAGCAGAGATGAGAGTCAAGCAGGCCCCATCTCTCCTATTGTTCTGCAGCAGAGATGAGAGCCAAGCAGGCCCCATCTCTCCTATTGTTCTGCAGCAGAGATGAGAGTCAACATTAAGGTGTTGTAGAATAAGTAGACTGGATATTCCTTTTATATTGTGTGTCCTTGGTCCTTCCAAGAAGGTTTTCTCTCTGACATGAGTCTAGTCCAAGTGAAGGTCTCTCCTTCACGATTGGCTAAATCCTTTTTAATTCCTCCTCATCAATCTACACACAATACGCCATAATAACAAAAAAACGACCTTATTTACATAAGAATTCAGACCCTTTACAGCCAGAAGAGGACTGGCCACCCCTCATAGCCTGGTTCCTCTCTAGGTTTCTTCCTAGGTTTTGGCCTTTCTAGGGAGTTTTTCCTAGCCACCGTGCTTCTACACCTGCATTGCTTGCTGTTTGGGGTTTTAGGCTGGGTTTCTGTACAGCACTTCGAGATATTAGCTGATGTACGAAGGGCTATATAAAATAAACTTGATTTGATTTGATTTGATTTACTTTGAGTCCACCTGTGGTAAATTCAATTGATTGGGCATGATTTGAAAGGCACACACCTGTCTATATAAGATCCCACAGTTGACAGTGCATGTCAGAGCAAAAAACAAGCCATGAGGTTGAAGGAATTGTCCGTAGAGCTCCGAGACAGGATTGTGTCGAAGCACAGATCTGGAGAAGTTACTAGTAGTGTTACTAGACTGAGAGAGTATTACTGAACCGAGAGATTATTACTAAACTGAGAGAGTATTACTTAACTGAGAGATTATTACTAAACTGAGAGAGTATTACTAAACTGAGAGAGTATTACTAAACTGAGAGAGCATTACTCAACTGAGAGAGTGTTACTAGACTGAGAGATTATTACTCAACTGAGAGAGTATTACTAATCTGAGATAGTATTACTAACCCGAGAGAGTATTACTAAACTGAGAGAATATTACTAAACTGAGAGAATATTACTCAACTGAGAGAGTATTACTAAACTGAGAGAGTGTTACTAAACTGAGAGAATATTACTAAACTGAGAATATTACTCAACTGAGAGAGTATTACTAAACTGAGAGAATATTACTCAACTGAGAGAGTATTACTAAACTGAGAGAGTGTTACTAAACTGAGAGAATATTACTAAACTGAGAATATTACTCAACTGAGAGAGTATTACTAAACTGAGAGAGTGTTACTAAACTGAGAGAATATTACTAAACTGAGAGAGTATTACTAAACTGAGAGAGTATTACTAAACTGACAGAGTGTTACTAAACTGAGAGAATATTACTCAACGGAGAGATTATTACTCAACAGAGAGTGTTACTAGACTGAGAGATTATTACTCAACTGAGAGAGTAATACTAAACTGCGAGAGTATTACTAAACTGAGAGAATATTACTAAACTGTGAGAGTATTACTAAACTGAGAGAGTATTACTAACCCGAGAGAGTATTACTAAACTGAGAGGGTGTTACTAAACTGAGAGAGTATTACTCAACTGAGAAGTAATACTCAACTGAGAGAGTAGTACTCAACTGAGAGAGTATTACTCAACGGAGAGATTATTACTCAACTGAGCGAGTATTACTAAACGGAGAGAGTATTACTAAACTGAGAGAGTGTTACTAGACTGAGAGAGTATTACTCAACTGAGAGAGTATTACTCAACTGAGAGATTATTACTAAACTGAGAGAGTATTACTAAACTGAGAGTATTACTCAACTGAGAGAGTGTTACTAGACTGAGAGATTATTACCCAACTGAGAGAGTATTACTAAACTGAGAGAGTATTACTAAACTGAGAGAGTATTACTAAACTGAGAGAGTGTTACTAAACTGAGAGAATATTACTAAACTGAGAGAATATTACTAAACTGAGAGAGCTGAGAGAATATTACTAAACTGAGAGAATATAACTAAACTGAGAGAGTATTACTAAACTGAGAGAGTATTACTAAACTGAGAGAGTATTACTAAACTGAGGGAGTATTACTAACCTGAGAGAGTATTACTAAACTGAGAGAGTATTACTAAACTGAGAGAATATTACTAAACTGAGGGAGTATTACTAAACTGAGAGAGTATTACTAAACTGAGAGAATATTACTAAACTGAGAGAGTATTACTAAACCGAGAGAATATTACTAAACTGTGAGAGTATTACTAAACTGAGAGAGTATTACTAACCCGAGAGAATATTACTAAACTGAGAGAGTTGAGAGAGTATTACTAGACTGAGAGAGAATAACTCAACTGAGAGAGTATTACTAAACTGAGAGAGTGTTACTAAACTGAGATAATATTACTAAACTGAGAGAGTATTACTAGACTGAGAGAGTATTACTAGACTGAGAGAGTATTACTAAACTGAGAGAGTATTACTAAACTGAGAGAGTATTACTAAACTGAGGGAGTATTACTAACCTGAGGGAGTATTACTAAACTGAGAGAATATTACTAATCTGAGAGAGTATTACTAAACTGAGAGAATATTACTAAACTGAGAGAGCTGAGAGAATATTATTAAACTGAGAGAGTATTACTAAACTGAGAGAGTATTACTAAACTGAGGGATTATTACTAAACCGAGAGAGTATTACTAACCTGAGAGAGTATTACTAAACTGAGAGAATATTACTAAACTGTGAGAGTATTACTAAACTGAGAGAGTATTACTAACCCGAGAGAATATTACTAAACTGATAGAGTATTATTAAACTGAGAGAGCTGAGAGAGTATTACTAGACTGAGAGAGTATTACTAGACTGAGAGAGTATTACTCAACTGAAAGAATATTACTCACCGGAGAGATTATTACTCAACTGAGAGAGTATTACTAAACGGAGAGAGTATTACTAAACTGAGAGAGTATTACTAAACTGAGAGAGTATTACTAAACTGAGAGAGTATTACTCAACTGAGAGAGTATTACTAAACTGAGAGAGTATTACTAGACTGAGAGAGTATTACTAAACTGAGAGAGTATTACTAAACCGAGAGAGTATTACTAAACTGAGCGAGTATTACTAAACTGAGGGAGTATTACTAAACTGAGAGAATATTACTAAACTGAGAGAATATTACTCAACTGAGAGAGTATTACTAAACTGAGAGAGTGTTACTAAACTGAGAGAATATTACTCAACGGAGAGAGTATTACTAAACTGAGAGAGTGTTACTAAACTGAGAGAGTATTACTCAACGGAGAGAGTATTACTAAACTGAGAGAGTGTTACTAAACTGAGAGAGTGTTACTAAACTGAGAGAGCTGAGAGAATATTACTAAACTGAGAGAATATTACTAAACTGAGAGAGTATTACTAAAATGAGAGAGTGTTACTAAACTGAGAGAATATTACTAAACTGAGAGAGCTGAGAGAATATTACTAAACTGAGAGAGCTGAGAGAATATTACTAAACTGAGAGAATATAACTAAACTGAGAGAATATTACTAAACTGAGAGAATTACTAAACTGAGAGAATATTACTAAACTGAGAGAGTATTACTAAACTGAGGGAGTATTACTAACCTGAGAGAGTATTACTAAACTGAGAGAATATTACTAAACTGTGAGAGTATTACTAAACTGAGAGAGTATTACTAACCCGAGAGAGTATTACTAAACTGAGAGGGTGTTACTAAACTGAGAGAATATTACTAAACTGAGAGAATATTACTCAACTGAGAGAGTATTACTAAACTGAGAGCGTGTTACTAAACTGAGAGAATATTACTCAAAGGAGAGATTATTACTCAACTGAGAGAGTATTACTAAACGGAGAGAGTATTACTAAACTGAGAGAGCTGAGAGAATATTAATAAACTGAGAGAATATTACTAAATTGAGAGAGTATTACTAAACTGAGGGAGTATTACTAACCTGAGAGAGTATTACTAAACTGAGAGAATATTACTAAACTGTGAGAGTATTACTAAACTGAGAGAGTATTACTAACCCGAGAGAGTATTACTAAACTGAGAGGGTGTTACTAAACTGAGAGAATATTACTAAACTGAGAGAATATTACTCAACTGAGAGAGTATTACTAAACTGAGAGAGTGTTACTAAACTGAGAGAATAATACTCAAAGGAGAGATTATTACTCAACTGAGAGAGTATTACTAAACGAAGAGAGTATTACTAAACTGAGAGCTGAGAGAATATTAATAAACTGAGAGAATATTACTAAACTGAGAGAGTATTACTAAACTGAGAGAATATTACTAAACTGATATAGTATTACTAAACTGAGAGAGCTGAGAGAGTATTACTAAACTGAGAGAATATTACTCAACGGAGAAATTATTACTCAACTGAGAGAGTATTACTAAACTGAGAGAGTATTACTAAACTGAGAGAGTGTTACTAAACTGAGAGAATATTACTCAAAGGAGAGATTATTACTAAACTGAGAGAGTATTACTAAACTGAGAGAGTATTACTAAACTGAGAGAATATTACTAAACTGAGAGAGTATTACTAAACTGAGAGAGTATTACTAAACTGAGAGAGTGTTACTAAACTGAGAGAATATTACTCAAAGGAGAGATTATTACTCAACTGAGAGAGTATTACTAAACGGAGAGAGTATTACTAAACTGAGAGCTGAGAGAATATTAATAAACTGAGAGAATATTACTAAACTGAGGGAGTATTACTAACCTGAGAGAGTATTACTAAACTGAGAGAATATTACTAAACTGAGAGAATATTACTAAACTGATATAGTATTACTAAACTGAGAGAGCTGAGAGAGTATTACTAAACTGAGAGAATATTACTCAACGGAGAAAGTATTACTCAACTGAGAGAGTATTACTAAACTGAGAGAGTATTACTAAACTGAGAGAGTGTTACTAACCCGAGAGAGTATTACTAAACTGAGAGAGTATAACTCAACTGAGAGAGTATTACTAAACTGAGAGAGTATTACTAAACTGAGAGAATATTACTAACCCGAGAGAGTATTACTAAACTGAGAGAGCTGAGAGAATATTACTAAACTGAGAGAGTATTACTCAACTGAGAGAGTATTATTAAACTGAGAGAGTATTACTAAACTGAGAGAGTATTACTAACCCGAGAGAGTATTACTAAACTGAGAGAGTATAACTCAACTGAGAGAGTATTACTAAACTGAGAGAGTATTACTAAACTGAGAGAGTGTTACTAAACTGAGAGAATATTACTCAACTGAGAGAGTATTACTAAACTGAGAGATTATTACTAAACTGAGAGAATATTACTAACCGAGAGAGTATTACTAAACTGAGAGAGCTGAGAGAATATTACTAAACTGAGAGAATATTACTCAACTGAGAGCGTATTACTAAACTGAGAGAGTATTACTAAACTGAGAGAGTATTACTAACCCGAGAGAGTATTACTAAACTGAGAGAATATTACTAAACTGATATAGTATTACTAAACTGAGAGAGCTGAGAGAGTATTACTAAACTGAGAGAATATTACTCAACTGAGAAATTATTACTCAACTGAGAGAGTATTACTAAACTGAGAGAGTATTACTAAACTGAGAGAGTGTTACTAAACTGAGAGAATATTACTCAACTGAGAGAGTATTACTAAACTGAGAGAGTTGAGAGAATATTAATAAACTGAGAGAATATTACTAAACTGAGAGAGTATTACTAAACTGAGAGAATATTACTAAACTGTGAGAGTATTACTAAACCGAGAGAGTATTACTAACCCGAGAGAGTATTACTAAACTGAGAGAATATTACTAAACTGATATAGTATTACTAAACTGAGAGAGCTGAGAGAGTATTACTAAACTGAGAGAATATTATTCAACGGAGAAATTATTACTCAACTGAGAGAGTATTACTAAACTGAGAGAGTATTACTAAACTGAGAGAATATTACTAACCCGAGAGAGTATTACTAAACTGAGAGAGCTGAGAGAATATTACTAAACTGAGAGAATATTACTCAACTGAGAGAGTATTATTAAACTGAGAGAGTATTACTAAACTGAGAGAGTATTACTAAACTGAGAGAGTATAACTCAACTGAGAGAGTATTACTAAACTGAGAGAGTATTACTAAACTGAGAGAGTGTTACTAAACTGAGAGAATATTACTAAACTGAGAGCTGAGAGAGTATTACTAAACTGAGAGAATATTACTAAACTGAGAGAGTATTACTAAACTGAGAGAGCTGAGAGAATATTACTAAACTGAGAGAATATTACTAAACTGAGAGAGTATTACTAAACTGAGGGAGTATTACTAACCTGAGCGAGTATTACTAAACTGAGAGAGTATTACTAAACTGAGAGAGTGTTACTAGACTGAGATAGTATTACTAACCCGAGAGAGTATTACTAAACTGAGAGAGTATTACTAAACTGAGATAGTATTACTAAACGGAGAGAGCTGAGAGAGTATTACTAAACTGAGAGAATATTACTAAACTGAGAAATTATTACTCAACTGAGAGAGTATTACTAAACTTAGAGAGTATTACTACACTGAGAGAGTATTATTAAACTGCGAGAGTATTATTCAACTGAGAGAGTATTACTAAACTGATAGAGTATTACTCAACGGAGAGATTATTACTCAACTGAGAGAGTATTACTAAACTGAGAATTACTAAACTGAGATAGTATTACTCAACGGAGCGATTATTACTCAACTGAGAGAGTATTACTAAACTGAGAGAATATTACTAAACTGAGAGAATATTACTCAACTGAGAGAGTATTACTAAACTGAGAGACTATTACTAAACGGAGAGAGTATTACTAAACTGAGAGAGTGTTACTAGACTGAGAGAGTATTACTCAACTGAGAGAGTATTACTAAAATGAGAGATTATTACTCAACTGAGAGATTGTTACTAGACTGAGCGATTATTACTCAACTGAGAGAGTGTTACTAGACTGAGAGAGTATTACCTAACTGAGAGATTATTACTCAACTGAGAGAGTATTACTAAACTGAGAGAGTATTACTAAACCGAGAGAGTATTACTAAACTGAGAGAGCTGAGAGAATATTACTAAACTGAGAGAATATTACTCAACTGAGAGAGTATTATTAAACTGAGAGAGTATTACTAAACTGAGAGAGTATTACTAAACTGAGAGAGTATAACTCAACTGAGAGAGTATTACTAACCTGAGAGAGTATTACTAAACTGAGAGAATATTACTAAACTGTGAGAGTATTACTAAACTGAGAGAGTATTACTAACCCGAGAGAGTATTACTAAACTGAGAGAATATTACTAAACTGATATAGTATTACTAAACTGAGAGAGCTGAGAGAGTATTACTAAACTGAGAGAATATTACTCAACGGAGAAATTATTACTCAACTGAGAGAGTATTACTAAACTGAGAGAGTATAACTAAACTGAGAGAGTGTTACTAAACTGAGAGAATATTACTAAACTGAGAGAGTATTACTAAACTGAGAGAGTATTACTAAACTGAGAGAATATTACTAACCCGAGAGAGTATTACTAAACTGAGAGAGCTGAGAGAGTATTACTAGACTGAGAGAGAATAACTCAACTGAGAGAGTATTACTAAACTGAGAGAGTGTTACTAAACTGAGATAATATTACTAAACTGAGAGAGTATTACTAGACTGAGAGAGTATTACTAAACTGAGAGAGTATTACTAAACTGAGAGAGTATTACTAAACTGAGAGAGTATTACTAAACTGAGAGAGTATTACTAACCTGAGGGAGTATTACTAAACTGAGAGAATATTACTAATCTGAGAGAGTATTACTAAACTGAGAGAATATTACTAAACTGAGAGAGCTGAGAGAATATTATTAAACTGAGAGAGTATTACTAAACTGAGAGAGTATTACTAAACTGAGAGAGCTGAGAGAGTATTACTAGACTGAGAGAGTATTACTAGACTGAGAGAGTATTACTCAACTGAAAGAATATTACTCACCGGAGAGATTATTACTCAACTGAGAGAGTATTACTAAACGGAGAGAGTATTACTAAACTGAGAGAGTATTACTAAACTGAGAGAGTATTACTAAGCTGAGAGAGTATTACTCAACTGAGAGAGTATTACTAAACTGAGAGAGTGTTATTAGACTGAGATAGTATTACTAAACTGAGAGAGTATTACTAAACTGAGAGAGTGTTACTAGACTGAGCGAGTATTACTAAACTGAGGGAGTATTACTAAACTGAGAGAATATTACTAAACTGAGAGAATATTACTCAACTGAGAGAGTATTACTAAACTGAGAGAGTGTTACTAAACTGAGAGAATATTACTCAACGGAGAGAGTATTACTAAACTGAGAGAGTATTACTAGAGAATATTACTGAGAGAGTATTACTAAACTGAGAGAGTATTACTAACCCGAGAGAGTATTACTAAACTGAGAGAGCTGAGAGAATATTACTAAACTGAGAGAATATTACTAAACTGAGAGAGTATTACTAAAATGAGAGAGTGTTACTAAACTGAGAGAATATTACTAAACTGAGAGAGCTGAGAGAATATTACTAAACTGAGAGAGCTGAGAGAATATTACTAAACTGAGAGAATATAACTAAACTGAGAGAATATTACTAAACTGAGAGAATTACTAAACTGAGAGAGTATTACTAAACTGAGAGAGTATTACTAAACTGAGGGAGTATTACTAACCTGAGAGAGTATTACTAAACTGAGAGAATATTACTAAACTGTGAGAGTATTACTAAACTGAGAGAGTATTACTAACCCGAGAGAGTATTACTAAACTGAGAGGGTGTTACTAAACTGAGAGAATATTACTAAACTGAGAGAATATTACTCAACTGAGAGAGTATTACTAAACTGAGAGCGTGTTACTAAACTGAGAGAATATTACTCAAAGGAGAGATTATTACTCAACTGAGAGAGTATTACTAAACGGAGAGAGTATTACTAAACTGAGAGAGCTGAGAGAATATTAATAAACTGAGAGAATATTACTAAATTGAGAGAGTATTACTAAACTGAGGGAGTATTACTAACCTGAGAGAGTATTACTAAACTGAGAGAATATTACTAAACTGAGAGAGTGTTACTAAACTGAGAGAGTGTTACTAGACTGAGAGAGTATTACTAAACTGAGAGGGTGTTACTAAACTGAGAGAATATTACTAAACTGAGAGAATATTACTCAACTGAGAGAGTATTACTAAACTGAGAGAGTGTTACTAAACTGAGAGAATAATACTCAAAGGAGAGATTATTACTCAACTGAGAGAGTATTACTAAACGAAGAGAGTATTACTAAACTGAGAGCTGAGAGAATATTAATAAACTGAGAGAATATTACTAAACTGAGAGAGTATTACTAAACTGAGGGAGTATTACTAACCTGAGAGAGTATTACTAAACTGAGAGAATATTACTAAACTGATATAGTATTACTAAACTGAGAGAGCTGAGAGAGTATTACTAAACTGAGAGAATATTACTCAACGGAGAAATTATTACTCAACTGAGAGAGTATTACTAAACTGAGAGAGTATTACTAAACTGAGAGAGTGTTACTAAACTGAGAGAATATTACTCAAAGGAGAGATTATTACTCAACTGAGAGAGTATTACTAAACGGAGAGAGTATTACTAAACTGAGAGCTGAGAGAATATTAATAAACTGAGAGAATATTACTAAACTGAGAGAGTATTACTAAACTGAGAGAATATTACTAAACTGAGAGAGTGTTACTAAACTGAGAGAATATTACTCAAAGGAGAGATTATTACTCAACTGAGAGAGTATTACTAAACGGAGAGAGTATTACTAAACTGAGAGAGTATTACTAAACTGAGAGAGTGTTACTAACCCGAGAGAGTATTACTAAACTGAGAGAGTATAACTCAACTGAGAGAGTATTACTAAACTGAGAGAGTATTACTAAACTGAGAGAATATTACTAACCCGAGAGAGTATTACTAAACTGAGAGAGCTGAGAGAATATTACTAAACTGAGAGAGTATTACTCAACTGAGAGAGTATTATTAAACTGAGAGAGTATTACTAAACTGAGAGAGTATTACTAACCCGAGAGAGTATTACTAAACTGAGAGAGTATAACTCAACTGAGAGAGTATTACTAAACTGAGAGAGTATTACTAAACTGAGAGAGTGTTACTAAACTGAGAGAATATTACTCAACTGAGAGAGTATTACTAAACTGAGAGATTATTACTAAACTGAGAGAATATTACTAACCCGAGAGAGTATTACTAAACTGAGAGAGCTGAGAGAATATTACTAAACTGAGAGAATATTACTCAACTGAGAGCGTATTACTAAACTGAGAGAGTATTACTAAACTGAGAGAGTATTACTAACCCGAGAGAGTATTACTAAACTGAGAGAATATTACTAAACTGATATAGTATTACTAAACTGAGAGAGCTGAGAGAGTATTACTAAACTGAGAGAATATTACTCAACTGAGAAATTATTACTCAACTGAGAGAGTATTACTAAACTGAGAGAGTATTACTAAACTGAGAGAGTGTTACTAAACTGAGAGAATATTACTCAACTGAGAGAGTATTACTAAACTGAGAGAGTTGAGAGAATATTAATAAACTGAGAGAATATTACTAAACTGAGAGAGTATTACTAAACTGAGAGAATATTACTAAACTGTGAGAGTATTACTAAACCGAGAGAGTATTACTAACCCGAGAGAGTATTACTAAACTGAGAGAATATTACTAAACTGATATAGTATTACTAAACTGAGAGAGCTGAGAGAGTATTACTAAACTGAGAGAATATTATTCAACGGAGAAATTATTACTCAACTGAGAGAGTATTACTAAACTGAGAGAGTATTACTAAACTGAGAGAATATTACTAACCCGAGAGAGTATTACTAAACTGAGAGAGCTGAGAGAATATTACTAAACTGAGAGAATATTACTCAACTGAGAGAGTATTATTAAACTGAGAGAGTATTACTAAACTGAGAGAGTATTACTAAACTGAGAGAGTATAACTCAACTGAGAGAGTATTACTAAACTGAGAGAGTATTACTAAACTGAGAGAGTGTTACTAAACTGAGAGAATATTACTAAACTGAGAGCTGAGAGAGTATTACTAAACTGAGAGAATATTACTAAACTGAGAGAGTATTACTAAACTGAGAGAGCTGAGAGAATATTACTAAACTGAGAGAATATTACTAAACTGTGAGAGTATTACTAAACCGAGAGAGTATTACTAACCTGAGCGAGTATTACTAAACTGAGAGAATATTACTAAACTGAGAGAGTATTACTAAACTGAGAGAGTATTACTAACCCGAGAGAGTATTACTAAACTGAGAGAATATTACTAAACTGATATAGTATTACTAAACGGAGAGAGCTGAGAGAGTATTACTAAACTGAGAGAATATTACTAAACTGAGAAATTATTACTCAACTGAGAGAGTATTACTAAACTTAGAGAGTATTACTACACTGAGAGAGTATTATTAAACTGCGAGAGTATTATTCAACTGAGAGAGTATTACTAAACTGATAGAGTATTACTCAACGGAGAGATTATTACTCAACTGAGAGAGTATTACTAAACTGAGAATTACTAAACTGAGATAGTATTACTCAACGGAGCGATTATTACTCAACTGAGAGAGTATTACTAAACTGAGAGAATATTACTAAACTGAGAGAATATTACTCAACTGAGAGAGTATTACTAAACTGAGAGACTATTACTAAACGGAGAGAGTATTACTAAACTGAGAGAGTGTTACTAGACTGAGAGAGTATTACTCAACTGAGAGAGTATTACTAAAATGAGAGATTATTACTCAACTGAGAGATTGTTACTAGACTGAGCGATTATTACTCAACTGAGAGAGTATTACTAAACTGAGAGAGTATTACTAACCCGAGAGAGTATTACTAAACTGAGAGAGCTGAGAGAATATTACTAAACTGAGAGAATATTACTCAACTGAGAGAGTATTACTAAACTGAGAGAGTATAACTCAACTGAGAGAGTATTACTAACCTGAGAGAGTATTACTAAACTGAGAGAATATTACTAAACTGTGAGAGTATTACTAAACTGAGAGAGTATTACTAACCCGAGAGAGTATTACTAAACTGAGAGAATATTACTAAACTGATATAGTATTACTAAACTGAGAGAGCTGAGAGAGTATTACTAAACTGAGAGAATATTACTCAACGGAGAGATTATTACTCAACTGAGAGAGTATTACTAAACTGAGAGAGTATAACTAAACTGAGAGAGTGTTACTAAACTGAGAGAATATTACTAAACTGAGAGAATATTACTAAACTGAGAGAGTATTACTAAACTGAGAGAATATTACTAACCCGAGAGAGTATTACTAAACTGAGAGAGTATTACTAAACTGAGAGAGTATTACTAGACTGAGAGAGAATAACTCAACTGAGAGAGTATTACTAAACTGAGAGAGTGTTACTAAACTGAGATAATATTACTAAACTGAGAGAGTATTACTAGACTGAGAGAGTATTACTAGACTGAGAGAGTATTACTAAACTGAGAGAGTATTACTAAACTGAGAGAGTATTACTAAACTGAGGGAGTATTACTAACCTGAGGGAGTATTACTAAACTGAGAGAATATTACTAATCTGAGAGAGTATTACTAAACTGAGAGAATATTACTAAACTGAGAGAGCTGAGAGAATATTATTAAACTGAGAGAGTATTACTAAACTGAGAGAGTATTACTAAACTGAGGGATTATTACTAAACCGAGAGAGTATTACTAACCTGAGAGAGTATTACTAAACTGAGAGAATATTACTAAACTGTGAGAGTATTACTAAACCGAGAGAGTATTGCTAACCCGAGAGAATATTACTAAACTGATAGAGTATTATTAAACTGAGAGAGCTGAGAGAGTATTACTAGACTGAGAGAGTATTACTAGACTGAGAGAGTATTACTCAACTGAAAGAATATTACTCACCGGAGAGATTATTACTCAACTGAGAGAGTATTACTAAACGGAGAGAGTATTACTAAAATGAGAGATTATTACTAAACTGAGAGAGTATTACTAAGCTGAGAGAGTATTACTAAACTGAGAGAGTATTACTAAACTGAGAGAGTGTTATTAGACTGAGAGAGTATTACTAAACTGAGAGAGTATTACTAAACCGAGAGAGTGTTACTAGACTGAGCGAGTATTACTAAACTGAGGGAGTATTACTAAACTGAGAGAATATTACTAAACTGAGAGAATATTACTCAACTGAGAGAGTATTACTAAACTGAGAGAGTGTTACTAAACTGAGAGAATATTACTCAACGGAGAGAGTATTACTAAACTGAGAGAGTGTTACTAAACTGAGAGAATATTACTCAACGGAGAGAGTATTACTAAACTGAGAGAGTATTACTAACCCGAGAGAGTATTACTAAACTGAGAGAGCTGAGAGAATATTACTAAACTGAGAGAATATTACTAAACTGAGAGAGTATTACTAAAATGAGAGAGTGTTACTAAACTGAGAGAATATTACTAAACTGAGAGAGCTGAGAGAATATTACTAAACTGAGAGAGCTGAGAGAATATTACTAAACTGAGAGAATATAACTAAACTGAGAGAATATTACTAAACTGAGAGAATTACTAAACTGAGAGAATATTACTAAACTGAGAGAGTATTACTAAACTGAGGGAGTATTACTAACCTGAGAGAGTATTACTAAACTGAGAGAATATTACTAAACTGTGAGAGTATTACTAAACTGAGAGAGTATTACTAACCCGAGAGAGTATTACTAAACTGAGAGGGTGTTACTAAACTGAGAGAATATTACTAAACTGAGAGAATATTACTCAACTGAGAGAGTATTACTAAACTGAGAGCGTGTTACTAAACTGAGAGAATATTACTCAAAGGAGAGATTATTACTCAACTGAGAGAGTATTACTAAACGGAGAGAGTATTACTAAACTGAGAGAGCTGAGAGAATATTAATAAACTGAGAGAATATTACTAAATTGAGAGAGTATTACTAAACTGAGGGAGTATTACTAACCTGAGAGAGTATTACTAAACTGAGAGAATATTACTAAACTGTGAGGGTATTACTAAACTGAGAGAGTATTACTAACCCGAGAGAGTATTACTAAACTGAGAGGGTGTTACTAAACTGAGAGAATATTACTAAACTGAGAGAATATAACTCAACTGAGAGAGTATTACTAAACTGAGAGAGTGTTACTAAACTGAGAGAATAATACTCAAAGGAGAGATTATTACTCAACTGAGAGAGTATTACTAAACGAAGAGAGTATTACTAAACTGAGAGCTGAGAGAATATTAATAAACTGAGAGAATATTACTAAACTGAGAGAGTATTACTATACTGAGGGAGTATTACTAACCTGAGAGAGTATTACTAAACTGAGAGAATATTACTAAACTGATATAGTATTACTAAACTGAGAGAGCTGAGAGAGTATTACTAAACTGAGAGAATATTACTCAACGGAGAAATTATTACTCAACTGAGAGAGTATTACTAAACTGAGAGAGTATTACTAAACTGAGAGAGTGTTACTAAACTGAGAGAATATTACTCAAAGGAGATATTATTACTCAACTGAGAGAGTATTACTAAACGGAGAGAGTATTACTAAACTGAGAGCTGAGAGAATATTAATAAACTGAGAGAATATTACTAAACTGAGAGAGTATTACTAAACTGAGAGAGTATTACTAAACTGAGAGAGTGTTACTAAACTGAGAGAATATTACTCAAAGGAGAGATTATTACTCAACTGAGAGAGTATTACTAAACGGAGAGAGTATTACTAAACTGAGAGCTGAGAGAATATTAATAAACTGAGAGAATATTACTAAACTGAGGGAGTATTACTAACCTGAGAGAGTATTACTAAACTGAGAGAATATTACTAAACTGAGAGAATATTACTAAACTGATATAGTATTACTAAACTGAGAGAGCTGAGAGAGTATTACTAAACTGAGAGAATATTACTCAACGGAGAAAGTATTACTCAACTGAGAGAGTATTACTAAACTGAGAGAGTATTACTAAACTGAGAGAGTGTTACTAACCCAAGAGAGTATTACTAAACTGAGAGAGTATAACTCAACTGAGAGAGTATTACTAAACTGAGAGAGTATTACTAAACTGAGAGAATATTACTAACCCGAGAGAGTATTACTAAACTGAGAGAGCTGAGAGAATATTACTAAACTGAGAGAGTATTACTCAACTGAGAGAGTATTATTAAACTGAGAGAGTATTACTAAACTGAGAGAGTATTACTAACCCGAGAGAGTATTACTAAACTGAGAGAGTATAACTCAACTGAGAGAGTATTACTAAACTGAGAGAGTATTACTAAACTGAGAGAGTGTTACTAAACTGAGAGAATATTACTCAACTGAGAGAGTATTACTAAACTGAGAGATTATTACTAAACTGAGAGAATATTACTAACCCGAGAGAGTATTACTAAACTGAGAGAGCTGAGACTAAACTGAGAGAATATTACTCAACTGAGAGCGTATTACTAAACTGAGAGAGTATTACTAAACTGAGAGAGTATTACTAACCCGAGAGAGTATTACTAAACTGAGAGAATATTACTAAACTGATATAGTATTACTAAACTGAGAGAGCTGAGAGAGTATTACTAAACTGAGAGAATATTACTCAACTGAGAAATTATTACTCAACTGAGAGAGTATTACTAAACTGAGAGAGTATTACTAAACTGAGAGAGTGTTACTAAACTGAGAGAATATTACTCAACTGAGAGAGTATTACTAAACTGAGAGAGTTGAGAGAATATTAATAAACTGAGAGAATATTACTAAACTGAGAGAGTATTACTAAACCGAGAGAATATTACTAAACTGTGAGAGTATTACTAAACCGAGAGAGTATTACTAACCCGAGAGAGTATTACTAAACTGAGAGAATATTACTAAACTGCTATAGTATTACTAAACTGAGAGAGCTGAGAGAGTATTACTAAACTGAGAGAATATTATTCAACGGAGAAATTATTACTCAACTGAGAGAGTATTACTAAACTGAGAGAGTATTACTAAACTGAGAGAGTGTTACTAAACTGAGAGAATATTACTCAACTGAGAGAGTATTACTAAACTGAGAGAGTATTACTAAACTGAGAG
Source organism: Salvelinus alpinus (assembly GCF_045679555.1). Classification (NCBI taxonomy): domain Eukaryota; kingdom Metazoa; phylum Chordata; class Actinopteri; order Salmoniformes; family Salmonidae; genus Salvelinus; species Salvelinus alpinus. Next base: position 56,447,698 of record NC_092098.1, read on the forward strand.
AATATTACTAACCCGAGAGAGTATTACTAAACTGAGAGAGCTGAGAGAATATTACTAAACTGAGAGAATATTACTCAACTGAGAGAGTATTATTAAACTGAGAGAGTATTACTAAACTGAGAGAGTATTACTAAACTGAGAGAGTATAACTCAACTGAGAGAGTATTACTAAACTGAGAGAGTATTACTAAACTGAGAGAGTGTTACTAAACTGAGAGAATATTACTAAACTGAGAGCTGAGAGAGTATTACTAAACTGAGAGAATATTACTAAACTGAGAGAGTATTACTAAACTGAGAGAGCTGAGAGAATATTACTAAACTGAGAGAATATTACTAAACTGAGAGAGTATTACTAAACTGAGGGAGTATTACTAACCTGAGAGAGTATTACTAAACTGAGAGAATATTACTAAACTGTGAGAGTATTACTAAACTGAGAGAGTATTACTAACCCGAGAGAGTATTACTAAACTGAGAGAATATTACTAAACTGAGAAATTATTACTCAACTGAGAGAGTATTACTAAACTTAGAGAGTATTACTACACTGAGAGAGTATTATTAAACTGAGAGAGTATTATTCAACTGAGAGAGTATTACTAAACTGATAGAGTATTACTCAACGGAGAGATTATTACTCAACTGAGAGAGTATTACTAAACTGAGAATTACTAAACTGAGATAGTATTACTCAACGGAGCGATTATTACTCAACTGAGAGAGTATTACTAAACTGAGAGAATATTACTAAACTGAGAGAATATTACTCAACTGAGAGAGTATTACTAAACTGAGAGACTATTACTAAACGGAGAGAGTATTACTAAACTGAGAGAGTGTTACTAGACTGAGAGAGTATTACTCAACTGAGAGAGTATTACTAAAATGAGAGATTATTACTCAACTGAGAGATTGTTACTAGACTGAGCGATTATTACTCAACTGAGAGAGTGTTACTAGACTGAGAGAGTATTACCTAACTGAGAGATTATTACTAAACTGAGAGAGTATTACTAAACTGAGAGAATATTACTAACCCGAGAGAGTATTACTAAACTGAGAGAGCTGAGAGAATATTACTAAACTGAGAGAATATTACTCAACTGAGAGAGTATTATTAAACTGAGAGAGTATTACTAAACTGAGAGAGTATTACTAAACTGAGAGAGTATAACTCAACTGAGAGAGTATTACTAACCTGAGAGAGTATTACTAAACTGAGAGAATATTACTAAACTGTGAGAGTATTACTAAACTGAGAGAGTATTACTAACCCGAGAGAGTATTACTAAACTGAGAGAATATTACTAAACTGATATAGTATTACTAAACTGAGAGAGCTGAGAGAGTATTACTAAACTGAGAGAATATTACTCAACGGAGAAATTATTACTCAACTGAGAGAGTATTACTAAACTGAGAGAGTATAACTAAACTGAGAGAGTGTTACTAAACTGAGAGAATATTACTCAACTGAGAGAGTATTACTAAACTGAGAGAGTATTACTAAACTGAGAGAATATTACTAACCCGAGAGAGTATTACTAAACTGAGAGAGCTGAGAGAATATTACTAAACTGAGAGAATATTAGTCAACTGAGAGAGTATTATTAAACTGAGAGAGTATTACTAAACTGAGAGAGTATTACTAAACTGAGAGAGTATAACTCAACTGAGAGAGTATTACTAAACTGAGAGAGTATTACTAAACTGAGAGAGTGTTACTAAACTGAGAGAATATTACTAAACTGAGAGCTGAGAGAGTATTACTAAACTGAGAGAATATTACTAAACTGAGAGAGCTGAGAGAATATTAATAAACTGAGAGAATATTACTAAACTGAGAGAGTATTACTAAACTGAGGGAGTATTACTAACCTGAGAGAGTATTACTAAACTGAGAGAATATTACTAAACTGTGAGAGTATTACTAAACTGAGAGAGTATTACTAACCCGAGAGAGTATTACTAAACTGAGAGAATATTACTAAACTGATATAGTATTACTAAACGGAGAGAGCTGAGAGAGTATTACTAAACTGAGAGAATATTACTCAACGGGGAAATTATTACTCAACGGAGAGAGTATTACTAAACTGAGAGAGTACTACTCAACCGAGAGAGTATTACTACACTTAGAGAGTATTACTACACTGAGAAAGTATTATTAAACTGAGGGAGTATTATTCAACTGAGAGAGTATTACTAAACTGATAGAGTATTACTCAACGGAGAGATTATTACTCAACTGAGAGAGTATTACTAAACTGAGAATTACTAAACTGAGATAGTATTACTCAACGGAGCGATTATTACTCAACTGAGAGAGTATTACTAAACTGAGAGAGTGTTACTAAACTGAGAGAATATTACTAAACTGAGAGAATATTACTCAACTGAGAGAGTATTACTAAACTGAGAGACTATTACTAAACGGAGAGAGTATTACTAAACTGAGAGAGTGTTACTAGACTGAGAGAGTATTACTGAAATGAGAGATTATTACTCAACTGAGAGAGTGTTACTAGACTGAGAGATTATTACTCAAGTGAGAGAGTGTTACTAGACTGAGAGAGTATTACCTAACTGAGAGATTATTACTCAACTGAGAGAGTATTACTAAAATGAGAGATTACTCAACTGAGAGAGTGTTACTAGACTGAGAGATTATTACTCAACTGAGAGAGTATTACTAAACTGAGAGAGTATTACTAAACTGAGAGAGTGTTACTAAACTGAGAGAATATTACTAAACTGAGAGAGCTTAGAGAATATTACTAAACTGAGAGAATATAACTAAACTGAGAGAATATTACTAAACTGAGAGAGTATTACTAAACTGAGAGAATATTACTAAACTGAGAGAGTATTACTAAACTGAGGGAGTATTACTAACCTGAGAGAGTATTACTAAACTGAGAGGTTGTTACTAAACTGAGAGAGTGTTACTAGACTCAGAGAGTATTACTCAACTGAGAGAGTATTACTCAACTGAGAGAGTATTACTAAACTTAGAGAGTATTACTAAACTGAGAGAATATTACTTAACTGAGAGAATATTACTAAACTGAGAGAGTATTACTAAACGGAGGGAGTATTACTAACCTGAGAGAGTATTACTAAACTGAGAGAATATTACTAAACTGTGAGAGTATTACTAAACTGAGAGAGTATTACTAACCCGAGAGAGTATTACTAAACGGAGAGGGTGTTACTAAACTGAGAGAGTGTTACTAGACTGAGAGAGTATTACTCAACTGAGAGAGTATTACTCAACTGAGAGAGTATTACTAAACTGATAGAATATTGCTACACTGAGAGAGAATTACTCAACGGAGAGATTATTACTCAACTGAGATAGTATTACTAAACTGAGAGAGTATTACTAAACTGAGATAGTATTACTAACCCGAGAGAGTATTACTACACTGAGAGAGTGTTACTAGACTGAGAGAGTATTACTCAACTGGGAGAGTATTACTAAACAAAGAGAATATTACTAAACTGAGAGAGTATTACTAAACTGAGAGAGCTGAGAGAATATTAATAAACTGAGAGAATATTACTAAACTGAGAGAGTATTAATAAACTGAGGGAGTATTACTAACCTGAGAGAGTATTACTAAACTGAGAGAATATTACTAAACTGTGAGAGTATTACTAAACTGAGAGAGTATTACTAACCCGAGAGAGTATTACTAAACTGAGAGAATATTACTAAACTGATATAGTATTACTAAACTGAGAGAGCTGAGAGAGTATTACTAAACTGAGAGAATATTACTCAACTGAGAAATTATTACTCAACTGAGAGAGTATTACTAAACTGAGAGAGTATTACTAAACTGAGAGAGTGTTACTAAACTGAGAGAATATTACTCAACTGAGAGAATATTACTAAACTGAGAGAGTATTACTAAACTGAGAGAATATTACTAACCCGAGAGAGTATTACTAAACTGAGAGAGCTGAGAGAATATTACTAAACTGAGAGAATATTACTCAACTGAGAGAGTATTACTAAACTGAGAGAGTATTACTAAACTGAGAGAGTATTACTAACCCGAGAGAGTATTACTAAACTGAGAGAGCTGAGAGAATATTACTAAACTGAGAGAATATTACTAAACTGAGAGAGTGTTACTAGACTGAGAGAGTATTACTAAACTGAGAGAGCATAACTCAACTGAGAGAGTATTACTAAACTGAGAGAGTATTACTAAACTGAGAGAGTGTTACTAAACTGAGAGAATATTACTCAACTGAGAGAATATTACTAAACTGAGAGAGTATTACTAAACTGAGAGAATATTACTAAACTGAGAGAGTATTACTAAACTGAGAGAGTATTACTAACCCGAGAGAGTATTACTAAACTGAGAGGGTGTTACTAAACTGAGAGAATATTACTCAAAGGAGAGATTATTACTCAACTGAGAGAGTATTACTAAACGAAGAGAGTATTACTAAACTGAGAGCTGAGAGAATATTAATAAACTGAGAGAATATTACTAAACTGAGAGAGTATTACTAAACTGAGGGAGTATTACTAACCTGAGAGAGTATTACTAAACTGAGAGAATATTACTTAACTGAGAGATTATTACTAAACTGAGAGAGCTGAGAGAGTATTACTAAACTGAGAGAATATTACTCAACAGAGAAATTATTACTCAACTGAGAGAGTATTACTAAACTGAGAGAGTATTACTAAACTGAGAGAGTGTTACTAAACTGAGAGAATATTACTCAAATGAGAGATTATTACTCAACTGAGAGAGTATTATAAACGGAGAGAGTATTACTAAACTGAGAGCTGAGGGAATATTAATACACTGAGAGAATATTACTAAACTGAGAGAGTATTACTAAACTGAGGGAGTATTACTAACCTGAGAGAGTATTACTAAACTGAGAGAATATTACTAAACTGATATAGTATTACTAAACTGAGAGAGCTGAGAGAGTATTACTAAACTGAGAGAATATTACTCAACGGAGAAATTATTACTCAACTGAGAGAGTATTACTAAACTGAGAGAGTATTACTAAACTGAGAGAGTGTTACTAAACTGAGAGAATATTACTAAACTGAGAGAATATTACTAACCCGAGAGAGTATTACTAAACTGAGAGAGCTGAGAGAATATTACTAAACTGAGAGAATATTACTCAACTGAGAGAGTATTACTAAACTGAGAGAGTATTACTAACCCGAGAGAGTATTACTAAACTGAGAGAGTATAACTCAACTGAGAGAGTATTACTAAACTGAGAGAGTGTTACTAAACTGAGAGAATATTACTCAACTGAGAGAGTATTACTAAACTGAGAGAGTATTACTAAACTGAGAGAATATTACTAACCTGAGAGAGTATTACTAAACTGAGAGAGCTGAGAGAATATTACTAAACTGAGAGAATATTACTCAACTGAGAGAGTATTACTAACCCGAGAGAGTATTACTAAACTGAGAGAGCTGAGAGAATATTACTAAACTGAGAGAATATTACTAAACTGAGAGAGAGTTACTAGACTGAGAGTGTATTACTCAACTGAGAGAGTATTACTAAACTGAGAGAGTATTACTAAACTGAGAGAGTATTACTAACCCGAGAGAGTATTACTAAACTGAGAGAGCTGAGAGAATATTACTAAACTGAGAGAATATTACTCAACTGAGAGAGTATTACTAACCCGAGAGAGTATTACTAAACTGAGAGAGCTGAGAGAATATTACTAAACTGAGAGAATATTACTAAACTGAGAGAGAGTTACTAGACTGAGAGTGTATTACTCAACTGAGAGAGTATTACTAAACTGAGAGAGTATTACTAAACTGAGAGAGTATTACTAACCCGAGAGAGTATTACTAAACTGAGAGAGCTGAGAGAATATTACTAAACTGAGAGAATATTACTAAACTGAGAGAGAGTTACTAGACTGAGAGTGTATTACTCAACTGAGAGAGTATTACTCAACTGAGAGAGTATTACTACACCGAGAGAGTATTACTAAACTGAGAGAATATTACTAACCCGAGAGAGTATTACTAAACTGAGAGAGCTGAGAGAATATTACTAAACTGAGAGAATATTACTCAACTGAGAGAGTATTACTAAACTGAGAGAGTATTACTAAATTGAGAGAGTATTACTAACCCGAGAGAGTATTACTAAACTGAGAGAGCTGAGAGAATATTACTAAACTGAGAGAATATTACTAAACTGAGAGAGTGTTTCTAGACTGAGAGAGTATTACTCAACTGAGAGAGTATTACTCAACTGAGAGAGTATTACTACACCGAGAGAGTATTACTAAACTGAGAGAGTATTACTAAACTGAGAGAGTATAACTCAACTGAGAGAGTGTTACTAAACTGAGAGAATATTACTAAACTGAGAGAGCTGAGAGAATATTACTAAACTGAGAGAGCTGAGAGAATATTACTAAACTGAGAGAATATAACTAAACTGAGAGAATATTACTAAACTGAGAGAGTATTACTAAACTGAGAGAGTGTTACTAAACTGAGAGAATATTACTCAACTGAGAGAGTATTACTAAACTGAGAGAGTATTACTAAACTGAGAGAATATTACTAAACTGAGAGAGTATTACTAAACTGAGAGAGCTGCGAGAATATTACTAAACTGAGAGAATATTACTAAACTGAGAGAGTATTACTAAACTGAGAGAGTATTACTAAACTGAGAGAGTATTACTAACCCGACAGAGTATTACTAAACTGAGAGAGCTGAGGGAATATTACTAAACTGAGAGAATATTACTAAACTGAGAGAGTATTACTAAACTGAGAGAGTATTACTAAACTGAGAGAATATTACTAAACTGAGAGAGTATTACTAAACTGAGAGAATATTACTAAACTGAGAGAATATTACTAACCCGAGAGAGTATTACTAAACTGAGAGAGCTGAGAGAATATTACTAAACTGAGAGAATATTACTCAACTGAGAGAGTATTATTAAACTGAGAGAGTATTACTAAACTGAGAGAGTATTACTAACCCGGGAGAGTATTACTAAACTGAGAGAGTATAACTCAACTGAGAGAGTATTACTAAACTGAGAGAGTGTTACTAAACTGAGAGAATATTACTCAACTGAGAGAGTATTACTAAACTGAGAGAGTATTACTAAACTGAGAGAATATTACTAACCCGAGAGAGTATTACTAAACTGAGAGAGCTGAGAGAATATTACTAAACTGAGAGAATATTACTCAACTGAGAGAGTATTACTAACCCGAGAGAGTATTACTAAACTGAGAGAGCTGAGAGAATATTACTAAACTGAGAGAATATTACTAAACTGAGAGAGAGTTACTAGACTGAGAGTGTATTACTCAACTGAGAGAGTATTACTAAACTGAGAGAGTATTACTAAACTGAGAGAGTATTACTAACCCGAGAGAGTATTACTAAACTGAGAGAGCTGAGAGAATATTACTAAACTGAGAGAATATTACTCAACTGAGAGAGTATTACTAACCCGAGCGAGTATTACTAAACTGAGAGAGCTGAGAGAATATTACTAAACTGAGAGAATATTACTAAACTGAGAGAGAGTTACTAGACTGAGAGTGTATTACTCAACTGAGAGAGTATTACTAAACTGAGAGAGTATTACTAAACTGAGAGAGTATTACTAACCCGAGAGAGTATTACTAAACTGAGAGAGCTGAGAGAATATTACTAAACTGAGAGAATATTACTAAACTGAGAGAGAGTTACTAGACTGAGAGTGTATT
>NC_092098.1:56455574-56520574 GCF_045679555.1 Salvelinus alpinus
GATGTGGGGGAGGAGGGGGAAGATGTGGATGAGGAGATGGAGGAGGTAGAGGAGGAGGAGGATGTAGGGGAGGAGGGGGAAGATGTGGATGAGGAGATGGAGGAGGTAGAGGAGGAGGAGGATGTGGGGGAGGAGGGGGAAGATGTGGATGAGGAGATGGAGGAGGTAGAGGAGGAGGAGGATGTGGGGGAGGAGGGGGAAGATGTGGATGAGGAGATGGGGGAGGTAGAGGAGGAGGAGGATGTGGGGGAGGAGGGGGAAGATGTGGATGAGGAGATGGAGGAGGTAGAGGAGGAGGAGGATGTGGGGGAGGAGGGGGAAGATGTGGATGAGGAGATGGAGGAGGTAGAGGAGGAGGAGGATGTGGGGGAGGAGGGGGAAGATGTGGATGAGGAGATGGGGGAGGTAGAGGAGGAGGAGGATGTGGGGGAGGAGGGGGAAGATGTGGATGAGGAGATGGGGGAGGTAGAGGAGGAGGAGGATGTGGGGGAGGAGGGGGAAGATGTGGATGAGGAGATGGAGGAGGTAGAGGAGGAGGAGGATGTGGGGGAGGAGGGGGAAGATGTGGATGAGGAGATGGAGGAGGTAGAGGAGGAGGAGGATGTGGGGGAGGAGGGGGAAGATGTGGATGAGGAGATGGGGGAGGTAGAGGAGGAGGAGGATGTGGGGGAGGAGGGGGAAGATGTGGATGAGGAGATGGGGGAGGTAGAGGAGGAGGAGGATGTGGGGGAGGAGGGGGAAGATGTGGATGAGGAGATGGAGGAGGGGGAAGATGTGGATGAGGAGATGGAGGAGGTAGAGGAGGAGGATGAGGAAGAGGAGAACGGTGAGGAAGAAGTGGAAGAAGTGGAAGATGAGGAAGAAGCTGAGGATGATGAGGAAGAGAAGGAGGAGGAAGAAGAAGAATAGTAGAACAGTGTCCTGACTATGATCTCTCTATGTTTGCTGAACCAGCAGAGGTCGGCAGCAGGCGGCTTGGAGCCGTGGGGTCATACATACTCTAACCCCTGACCTCTAACCTCTGACCTACTGACCTATGAAGGGTAGTAACAGTAGTAGATGTCTGTGTCCTGACCTTTGATCTCCTTCTCGTTCCTGAACCAGCGGAGGTCGGCAGCAGGCTTGGAGCCGTGGGTCATGCAGGTCAGAGTGATCTCATCTCCCTCCAGGGCAGGCTTGGTCAAACCGTCTATCTCTGGCTTCTCTGGCACTCCTACAGGACCGGGGGGGAATTACACATGTTAAAACGCGATACAACACATATGGTCGCTGTCTGTGCATTAGTGCATTCATCTTCAGATAGCTAGGTGGGACAACCACATATCACAGTCGTAGCCAGTGCATTCATCTTCAGATAGCTAGGTGGGACAACCACATATCACAGTCATAGTCAGTACATTCATCTTCAGATAGCTAGGTGAGACAACCACATATCACAGTCATAGTCACTACATTCATCTCCAGATAGCTAGGTGAGACAACCACATATCACAGTCATAGTCACTACATTCATCTTCAGATAGCTAGGTGAGACAACCACATATCACAGTCATAATCAGTACATTCATCTTCAGATAGCTAGGTGAGACAACCACATATCTCAGTCATAGTCAGTACATTCATCTTCAGATAGCTAGGTGAGACAACCACATATCACAGTCATAGTCAGTACATTCATCTTCAGATAGCTAGGTGAGACAACCACATATCACAGTCGTAGTCAGTACATTCATCTTCAGAGAGCTAGGTGAGACAACCACATATCACAGTCATAGTCAGTACATTCATCTTCAGATAGCTAGGTGAGACAACCACATATCACAGTCATAGTCACTACATTCATCTTCAGATAGCTAGGTGAGACAACCACATATCACAGTCATAATCAGTACATTCATCTTCAGATAGCTAGGTGAGACAACCACATATCTCAGTCATAGTCAGTACATTCATCTTCAGATAGCTAGGTGAGACAACCACATATCACAGTCATAGTCAGTACATTCATCTTCAGATAGCTAGGTGAGACAACCACATATCACAGTCGTAGTCAGTACATTCATCTTCAGAGAGCTAGGTGAGACAACCACATATCACAGTCATAGTCAGTACATTCATCTTCAGATAGCTAGGTGGGACAACCACATATCACAGTCATAGTCAGTACATTCATCTACAGATAGCTAGGTGAGACAACCACATATCACAGTCATAGTCAGTACATTCATCTTCAGATAGCTAGGTGGGACAACCACATATCACAGTCATAGTCAGTACATTCATCTCCAGATAGCTAGGTGAGACAACCACATATCACAGTCATAGTCACTACATTCATCTCCAGATAGCTAGGTGAGACAACCACATATCACAGTCATAGTCAGTACATTCATCTTCAGATAGATAGGTGAGACAACCACATATCTCAGTCATAGTCAGTACATTCATCTTCAGATAGCTAGGTGAGACAACCACATATCACAGTCATAGTCAGTACATTCATCTCCAGATAGCTAGGTGGGACAACCACATATCACAGTCATAGTCAGTACATTCATCTTCAGATAGCTAGGAGAGACAACCACATATCACAGTCGTAGTCAGTACATTCATCTCCAGATAGATAGGTGGGACAACCACATATCACAGTCATAGTCAGTACATTCATCTACAGATAGCTAGGTGGGACAACCACATATCACAGTCATAGTCAGTACATTCATCTTCAGATAGATAGGTGGGACAACCACATATCACAGTCATAGTCAGTACATTCATCTACATATAGCTAGGTGGGACAACCACATATCACAGTCGTAGTCAGTACATTCATCTACAGATAGCTAGGTGGGACAACCACATATCACAGTCATAGTCAGTACATTCATCTACAGATAGCTAGGTGGGACAACCACATATCACAGTCATAGTCAGTACATTCATCTTCAGATAGCTAGGTGGGACAACCACATATCACAGTCATAGTCAGTACATTCATCTTCAGATAGCTAGGTGAGACACCACATATCACAGTCATAGTCAGTACATTCATCTACAGATAGCTAGGTGAGACAACCACATATCACAGTCATAGTCAGTACATTCATCTTCAGATAGCTAGGTGGGACAACCACATATCACAGTCATAGTCAGTACATTCATCTCCAGATAGCTAGGTGGGACAACCACATATCACAGTCATAGTCAGTACATTCATCTTCAGATAGCTAGGTGAGACAACCACATATCATAAGTCATAGTCAGTACATTCATCTGCAGATAGCTAGGTGGGACAACCACATATCACAGTCGTAGTCAGTACATTCATCTTCAGATAGCTAGGTGAGACAACCACATATCACAGTCATAGTCAGTACATTCATCTTCAGATAGATAGGTGGGACAACCACATATCACAGTCATAGTCAGTACATTCATCTCCAGATAGCTAGGTGAGACAACCACATATCAGTCATAGTCAGTACATTCATCTTCAGATAGATAGGTGAGACAACCACATATCTCAGTCATAGTCAGTACATTCATCTACAGATAGCTAGGTGAGACAACCACATATCACAGTCATAGTAAGTACATTCATCTACAGATAGCTAGGTGAGACAACCACATATCACAGTCATAGTCAGTACATTCATCTACAGATAGCTAGGTGGGACAACCACATATCACAGTCGTAGTCAGTACATTCATCTCCAGATAGCTAGGTGGGACAACCACATATCATAAGTCATAGTCAGTATATTCATCTACAGATAGCTAGGTGGGACAACCACATATCACAGTCGTAGTCAGTACATTCATCTTCAGATAGATAGGTGGGACAACCACATATCATAAGTCATAGTCAGTACATTCATCTTCAGATAGATAGGTGGGACAACCACATATCACAGTCGTAGTCAGTACATTCATCTTCAGATAGATAGGTGGGACAACCACATATCACAGTCATAGTCAGTACATTCATCTTCAGATAGCTAGGTGGGACAACCACATATCATAAGTCATAGTCAGTACATTCATCTACAGATAGCTAGGTGGGACAACCACATATCACAGTCGTAGTCAGTACATTCATCTCCAGATAGCTAGGTGGGACAACCACATATCATAAGTCATAGTCAGTATATTCATCTACAGATAGCTAGGTGGGACAACCACATATCACAGTCGTAGTCAGTACATTCATCTCCAGATAGCTAGGTGAGACAACCACATATCACAGTCATAGTCAGTACATTCATCTTCAGATAGCTAGGAGAGACAACCACATATCACAGTCATAGTCAGTACATTCATCTACAGATAGCTAGGTGGGACAACCACATATCACAGTCATAGTCACTACATTCATCTTCAGATAGATATGTGAGACAACCACATATCACAGTCATAGTCAGTACATTCATCTTCAGATAGCTAGGTGAGACAACCACATATCTCAGTCATAGTCAGTACATTCATCTTCAGATAGCTAGGTGGGACAACCACATATCTCAGTCATAGTCAGTACATTCATCTTCAGATAGCTAGGTGGGACAACCACATATCACATTCATAGTCACTACATTCATCTCCAGATAGCTAGGTGAGACAACCACATATCACAGTCATAGTCAGTACATTCATCTTCAGATAGCTAGGTGGGACAACCACATATCATAAGTCATAGTCAGTATATTCATCTACAGATAGCTAGGTGGGACAACCACATATCACAGTCGTAGTCAGTACATTCATCTCCAGATAGCTAGGTGGGACAACCACATATCATAAGTCATAGTCAGTATATTCATCTACAGATAGCTAGGTGGGACAACCACATATCACAGTCGTAGTCAGTACATTCATCTCCAGATAGCTAGGTGAGACAACCACATATCACAGTCATAGTCAGTACATTCATCTACAGATAGCTAGGTGAGACAACCACATATCACAGTCATAGTCAGTACATTCATCTCCAGATAGCTAGGTGAGACAACCACATATCACAGTCATAGTCACTACATTCATCTTCAGATAGCTAGGTGAGACAACCACATATCACAGTCATAGTCAGTACATTCATCTTCAGATAGCTAGGTGAGACAACCACATATCATAAGTCATAGTCAGTATATTCATCTACAGATAGCTAGGTGGGACAACCACATATCACAGTCATAGTCAGTACATTCATCTTCAGATAGCTAGGTGAGACAACCACATATCACAGTCATAGTCAGTACATTCATCTACAGATAGCTAGGTGGGACAACCACATATCACAGTCACAGTCAGTACATTCATCTTCAGATAGCTAGGTACATGTGCAAGAAAAGTGTATGTTCCTTTTGGGGGGGATTGATACTCTTTGAACAGGTAGGGTCTCAGATGTTTTCAGAAGATGTTTTCAGAAGATTGTCAGGGACTTAACAGAAAATAGTTTTGACTGTGCTGAGCGGGAGCCTATGTATGGCAGAGGATTTATCATAAACCTGGTCTAGTGCTGCATGAATTTGATATAGCTCAGCTCAGAGTGTGTCGGGGAGGAGGACAGGAAAAACAATGAGATGAACCTGGAACCATCATCTGAACAGACGAGGGTAGACAGTGTAAAGGGTGTGTGTGTGTCTGTGTGATCCGTCATCTGAACAGACGAAGGTAGACAGTGTAAAGGGTGTGTGTGTGTCTGTGTGATCCGTCATCTGAACAGACGAAGGCGGACAGTGTAAAGGGTGTGTGTGTTTGTGATCCGTCTTCTGAACAGACAGGAAAAGGAAGAGGATAGAGCTTTAAAGGGTAGAAGAGAGAGATTAACACTCACATATCGACAACTCAACTTTGACTGAGTACCTCTGATGATGCAACCCAACCATCCCTGTGTGTGTGTCTGAGGCTTCTGTAGAAGGTGTTTGTTATTTAATACCAAAAAAAACAAACATTTTAAGTGAAATATTAGCTTTTATCTGAAGCCTATAAGACAGGAAATTCAAAAGATAATTTGACCTGTGCACTAACAATGTTTTTCAACATCAGCAGCTCGACTACTACTAGAGAAATGTAAATGTATTGATCAAATGACAAATTTCCATACAAAATTATTTCTAGTCTGTCTGTGTCCGATACACTCTACTTGAGTCCTGTACATTTCCAAGTGTAGCCAGCCTACCTGTCTCCTGTACATTTCCAGGTGTAGCCAGCCTACTTGTCTCCTGTACATTTCCAGGTGTAGCCAGCCTACCTGTCTCCTGTACATTCCCAGGTGTAGCCAGCCTACTTGTCTCCTGTACATTTCCAGGTGTAGCCAGCCTACTTGTCTCCTGTACATTTCCAGGTGTAGCCAGCCTACTTGTCTCCTGTACATTTCCAGGTGTAGCCAGCCTACCTGTCTCCTGTACATTTCCAGGTGTAGCCAGCCTACCTGTCTCCTGTACATTCCCAGGTGTAGCCAGCCTACCTGTCTCCTGTACATTTCCAGGTGTAGCCAGCCTACCTGTCTCCTGTACATTTCCAGGTGTAGCCAGCCTACCTGTCTCCTGTACATTCCCAGGTGTAGCCAGCCTACCTGTCTCCTGTACATTCCCAGGTGTAGCCAGCCTACCTGTCTCCTGTACATTTCCAAGTGTAGCCAGCCTACCTGTCTCCTGTACATTTCCAAGTGTAGCCAGCCTACCTGTCTCCTGTACATTTCCAAGTGTAGCCAGCCTACCTGTCTCCTGTACATTCCCAGGTGTAGCCAGCCTACCTGTCTCCTGTACATTTCCAGGTGTAGCCAGCCTACCTGTCTCCTGTACATTTCCAGGTGTAGCCAGCCTACCTGTCTCCTGTACATTCCCAGGTGTAGCCAGCCTACCTGTCTCCTGTACATTTCCAGGTGTAGCCAGCCTACCTGTCTCCTGTACATTTCCAAGTGTAGCCAGCCTACCTGTCTCCTGTACATTTCCAGGTGTAGCCAGCCTACTTGTCTCTGGTAAAATGCTAGATTAACTTAAAGCAAAACATTAGAAAATGTATCTGGCTACATTCTTTCGATGATAAACATTAGAAATATGATTGTTCCAAAAAAATACTTTGCTGTTAAAAATAAAAATAAATATTGAACCTTTATCTAACTAGGCAGTTAAAGAACAAATTATTCATCAAAAAGAAAGGAGGACCAAGGTACTCTTCATATAATGAATTAAAATGCCTTTATTTGTATGGAATCAAAGTTTAACTCCCTGATGAAGGTCATGCATCCGAGACGAGTCTGATTTAAAAAGAAAAATGATGTTTCTATTGAACATGCCTTACAAATAAAAACATTTTAATAAGTTATATGAAGAGTGCCTTGGTCCTCCTTTCTTTTTAATGACCAATCTACCCCTTTAACCTAAGAGCACCTTCTGTCTACCAAAACCTACTATTGTGTACCTTAGTAGCGCTTCCCTTCCTCCTCTTTCCTTCTACAAGTTCTTATTTACAATGAGGCTCACTTCTTATTTGTTTTTCTTTTCCTGAATTTATTATCACTTAAACTCTGTATGTATTTCTTACTGGGGTTGTTTCTTATTTTGAGTGGCAGCCTATGGGTACATGTTTTTATAAACGTATCATTTGAAATGGATAATGTACCTGCAACACTCCCAACAACCCAAAAAATAATAATAATTAAAAATAACATTCTTCTTTGGGAATTTCAGTACTTCATCGTAACGTTTCCTCGTGGTTCTATTTCAAGTCATGTTCTCAGATTGTTCCGAGAACGTTCTAAGAATGTTATTTTAAAACATTCTGTTCTGAGCATCAACAAAACTCTCTCTATCCTCTATCTTGTTAATAAGGTGTGTTGGCGACACCTGATGTTCATAGTGCTCGTTTCCTTTGAAATGGGGTCTGTTTGGATAGACTAAAATGAACAGCTTTATACGCATAAAGAAACAAGGCATGTTAGCTCCTTCCTGGTGGCACAGTGGACTAATTCCACGGATAAAGAACAGAAGATAATAGGTTTGAATCTCACTGATGCCATATCAACAACAAAATGTGGCCCAGTGTCGTCCGGGTTAGGGGAGGGTTTGGCTCATTTCTCCCGAGTCCATATGGGAAGCTGCAGTGATGGGACAAGACTGTAACTACCAATTGGGTATCACGAAAAATATATCACGAAAAAGGGGTAAAAAAATAACCTATTATTTATGTTCTCAGAGCGTCAATAAAATCTTGCAGGAAACACTTTAAGGAACCAGAGTAAAACCTTCTCACAACCTCCCTACAACCTAAAATAAACCTTCCCAGAGCAGGCAACATTTTCTCTTCTGCTCTCAGAATGTTTAAAAACATTCAATTTTATGAGCTATTTTATAAGTTCCAAGAACTTCGAAGGAACCAAGTGTGCTGGCTAGCTACACCCCTTTGCTGCTATAACAGCCTCCACTCTTCTGGGAAGGCTTTCTACTAGATGTTGGAACATTGCTGCTATAACAGCCTCCACTCTTCTGGGAAGGCTTTCCACTAGATGTTGGAACATTGCTGCTATAACAGCCTCCACTCTTCTGGGAAGGCTGTCCACTAGATGTTGGAACATTGCTGCTATAACAGCCTCCACTCTTCTGGGAAGGCTTTCCACTAGATGTTGGAACATTGCTGCTATAACAGCCTCCACTCTTCTGGGAAGGCTTTCCATTAGATGTTGGAACATTGCTGCTATAACAGCCTCCACTCTTCTGGGAAGGCTTTCCACTAGATGTTGGAACATTACTGCTATAACAGCCTCCACTCTTCTGGGAAGGCTTTCCACTAGATGTTGGAACATTGCTGCTATAACAGCCTCCACTCTTCTGGGAAGGCTTTCCACTAGATGTTGGAACATTGCTGCTATAACAGCCTCCACTCTTCTGGGAAGGCTGTCCACTAGATGTTGGAACATTGCTGCTATAACAGCCTCCACTCTTCTGGGAAGGCTTTCCACTAGATGTTGGAACATTGCTGCTATAACAGCCTCCACTCTTCTGGGAAGGCTTTCCACTAGATGTTGGAACATTGCTGCTATAACAGCCTCCACTCTTCTGGGAAGGCTTTCCACTAGATGTTGGAACATTGCTGCTATAACAGCCTCCACTCTTCTGGGAAGGCTTTCCACTAGATGTTGGAACATTGCTGCTATAACAGCCTCCACTCTTCTGGGAAGGATTTCCACTAGATGTTGGAACATTGCTGCTGGGATTTGCTTCCATTCAGCCACGAGCATTAGTGAGGTCGGGCACTGATGTTGAGCGATAAGGCCTGGCTCGCAGTCGGCTTTCCAATTCATCCCAAAAGTGTTCGATGGGATTGAGGTCAGGGCTCTGTGCAGGCCAGTAGAGTTTTTCCACAGTGATCTGGACAAACCATTTCTGTACGGACAAAGCTTTGTGCACGGCGGGAATTGTCATACTGAAACAGACAAGGGCCGTTGTCACGCCCTGGCCATAGAGAGGCTTTTAATCTCTATTTTGGTTAGACCAGGGTGCATTCTAGTTTCTTTATTTCTATGTTTTGTAGTTCTATGTTTTGGCCGGGTATGGTTCTCAATCAGGGACAGCTGTCTATCGTTGTCTCTGATTGGGAATCATACTTAGGCAGCCTTTTTTCCTTTGGTGTTTGTGGGTAGTTATCTTTGTTAGTGGCACTATAGCCCTGTTAAGCTTCACGGTCGTTTCTTTGTTTCTTGTTTTGTTGGCGACATTAAAATAAAAGGAAAATGTACGCTCTCCACGCTGCACCTTGGTCTCCTTCCGACGCGGCCATGACAGCCGTCGTCCGACTGTTGCCACACAGTTGGAAGCACATAGGATGCCATCTTTCCAACAAGTCAGTTTGTCAATAAAAACCTACTCCAGAGCGCTCAGGACCTCAGACTGGGGCGAGGACCTTCCAACAGGACAACCACCCTAAGCACAGCCAAGACAACACTGGAGTGGCTTCGAGTCAGGACTCTGAATGTCCTTGAGGGGCCCAGCCAGAGCCCGGACTTGAACCCGATCGAACATCTCTGGAGAGACCTGAAAATAGCTGTGCAGCGACACTCCCATCCAACCTGACAGAGCTTGAGATGATCTGCATAGAAGAATGGGACAAACTCCCCAAATACAGGTGTACCAAGCTTGTAGCGTCATACCCAAGAAGACTCGATGCTGTAATCACTGCCAAAGGTGCTTCAACAAAGTACTGAGTAAAGGGTCTGAATACTTTATGTAAATTTGATATTTCCGTTTTTTAATATATAAAATAAAAACAATTGAAAAACCTGTTTTTGCTGTTTCGTTATGGGATTTCTAGATTGCTGAGGATTATTATTATTTGTTTAATCCATTTTAGAATAAGACTGTAACGTATCAAAATGTGAAAAAAGTTCAAGAGCATGAATGCTTTCCAAAGGCACTGTAGCTCTGATTGGCTACCGGTCTGCAAAGACAGTTCTTGTTTACCGTTGTCCTAACAGCAGGAAGATCGTAGCTTTATCTTCTTCAAAATAAGAGTCCCCCTGCGAAGATGCTAATTTTGTTTTTGGAACTCTAGCGCATCACATCTGTTTTTCACAGCAAACACATCTGACAAAATAAATGGTTAATCGGACGTATTTTAATATAGTATTATTTATACCAGCATTTCTTTTTGAAAGTTTACACAAAAAAACGACATGTTCATAGCTATTGTCTAGGCTATATTTAAAGAAATGCATGTTTTAAAAAATAAAATAAAACACAAATACATGTTATTGGAATTACTCAATAGAGTCTGTAAAAAATGTAATGTGTCTCTTGTGCTTGGCAATGGGTTTAATACAGAGTACTGGTGAGTCCTTACTCTGTCCACTCCATTCACTGCTATGGGTACTTACTGGTATAAGGGATGCTTAGAGAGAACGTTCTACTCAGTTAAAGTAGGGTGGGAAATACTCGGTAGGGTCTCTACTCACCAGATATGGTTAATTTGGAGTGGGGATGTGTCATACACACACCCAGCAACACTGCGTTCTCCATAGCCCCCAATGCAATAAACTGTAATTGACTGTACATGGGATATATATTGACTTGTAGAGTCCTTTTCTCTTTTTTATCTCTACAAGCCCATATGTATTCCACGTACAGTCTATACTGAACAAAAATATTAACGCAACATGCAATAATTTCAACGAATTTCAGTCAATTGAAATAAATGCATTAGGCCCTAATCTATGGATTTCGCATGACTGGGCAGGGACGCTGCCATAGGTGGGCCTGGGAGGCCATAGCTCCACCCACTTGGGAGCCCAGCCATTCAGAGTGAGTTTCTTCCACACAAAAGGGCTTTATTTCAACCAGAAATACAGTTTCATCAACTGTCCAGGTGGCTGGTCTCAGACGATCCCGTAGTTGAAGAATCCGGATGGGCTGGCGTAGTTACACGTGGTCTGCGGTTGTGCCGCTGGTTGGACGTACTGCCAAATTCTCTAAAACGACGTTGGATGTGGCTTATGATAGAGAAATGAACATTCAATTCTCTGGCAACAGCTCTGGTGAACATTCCTGCAGTCAGCATGCCAATTGCACACTCCTTCAAAACTTGAGACATCTGTGGCATTGTGTTGTGTGACAAAACTACACATTTTAGTGGTCATTTATTGTCCTCAGCACAAGGTGCACCTGTGTAATGATAATGCTGTTTAATCAGCTTCTTGATATGCCACACCTGTCAGGTGGATGGATTATCTTGGCAAAGGAGAAATGCTCACTAACAGGGACGTAAACCAATGTGTGCACCGGAACCGCCACCTGTCCCAGACCTGCTTTTCAACTCTTAATGATCGGCTATGAAAAGCCAACTGAAAATTATTCATGATTATTATTTGACCATGCTTGTCACTTATGAACATTTTGAACATCTTGGCATAGTTCTGTTATAATCTCCACCCAGCACAGCCAGAAGAGGACTGGCCACCCCTCATAGCCTGGTTCCTCTCTAGGTTTCTTCCTAGGTTTTGGCCTTTCTAGGGAGTTTTTCCTAGCCACCGTGCTTCTACACCTGCATTGCTTGCTGTTTGGGGTTTTAGGCTGGGTGTCTGTACAGCACTTCGAGATATTAGCTGATGTACGAAGGGCTATATAAAATAAACTTGATTTGATTTGATTTGAGAGAAATACGCTTTTTGTGCTTACAGAAAATATCAGGGATCTTTTATTTCAGCTCATGAAACATGGGACCACATGTTGTGTTTATATTTTTGTTCAGTATATTGCACTGGGCGCTAAAGAGGGGGTAGAGACTGAAGTGCTGCTGAGTATGTGCCTCCATTAGATACCCTACTGAGTATTTCCCACTTTAGCTGAGACAAGTAGACAGGTAGAAACATTTTCTCTACAGCCCAATATTCTCAACATACCAATAATGTCAACATTATATTTTCTTTGGTATTACATTTTTTTCTTATTGGTTCCATATTTGGATTTATAAATTACACATTGCATTTTTCTTGTTGTCACAAAAAAAAATGGCCGTTGATTATTAATGTTCCATATCTTTTGAATGAGTTATCCACATTGCAACGTGGGCTTTTATTTTGAAGGTTTCCTCATTAACATACGGACGTGACATCATCGTTTGGGATGCTGTCAGAATAATAGTCCGGTCCTGGACAAGATTGACACATTTTCATTAGGGTTTTATTTACTGCAGTGTCTAGTAATTGTCCAAACGCATGGCCACTTTACCACTCTATATTGCTATAGAATTTTCACAAATGCAACTCTACATTATTCCCAAACATTCTATGAAAGTATGAAAACGTGAAAATGACCATATCTAAGTGCTCGCTTGTTAGAAAATGTAAAATAAAAAGGCATCATATTCTTCCTGGGAGTGTACAGTATATGAACAGATTTTTATACGATTTCATGTTGCTATAACGCTGTCCGTTCCACTTTAACTCAGAAATAAATGTTTGGTGTATTGCACAGGAAGTTGGTGGCACCTTAATTGGGGAAGGCGTTTTTTGTGGTAATGGCTGGAGCGGAATAAGTGGAATGGGATCCAATACGCCGTTACAGCTATTATTCTGAGCCATCCTCCCCTCAGCAGCCTCCTAGCTGCATTGATCTAGTGAGCATGTGTAACAGTATAACTTTAGTCCGTCCCCTCGCCCCGACCCGGGCGCGAACCAGGGACCCTCTGCACACATCAACAACAGTCACCCACGAAGCATCGTTACCCATCGCTCCACAAAAGCCGCGGCTTTTGCAGAGCAAGGGGAACCACTACTTCAAGGTCTCGGAGCGAGTGACGTCACCGATTGAAACGTTATTAGCGCGCACCACTGCTAACTAGCTAGCCATTTCACATCGGTTACACATATACACTGTACTGCACAGCATGTTGTTTCTTAGCAAGGCAATTTGTTTTCTCAGCTACAGTTTGTTGTTGTGTGGTGGCTGGTCGAGGAGATGTAGGAAGCTGGCAGTGTTTGTGTTGTCTTACCATAGCTACGCCAAGCTATCTCCACTATGGAGTGGCTAGTTCCGATGTGGCGTGGCTAGCTTGGGTTGGGTAATGCAGAGTTACTAGGCATTTCCCCCAAAGTTCTGTGTTGACTTTGAACTTATCAAGCTAGCTAGCTATGTTTTATGGAATATATCATCAACATTGCATGGGAGTGCACAAATGTTCACCTCACTGTCTGGGTATCGCAGGCCAGCTATATAACTGGCATTAGGACGTCAGTTGTTGTCTGACTCTAGCTATTTAGCTTCTCCTAAGTCATCTGTGTAAAAAATCTAGCTAGCTTTCTTTGCCTGTTGTTAGCTAGCTAGCGCTCATCTGAGTGGTGCAAGCTGCTGGAGTTTGTACAAGACGAGAGTTTGGATACGTCACAGCTAAGAACATAGTACAGATTGATTTCCAATCAAGAGTCGCTGCTTTAAATGAGACTATGATCGGTGATACTAATTCTGTCCATCTTGTAATTAATTAGCTTATTTACTTTCCTAAATTTCTTATGTAAAAAATAGCAGATAATTATTTTTGTTTATTAAATCAACACCTTTAAAAAGAATTCTAACATAAGTTGATGGCCTTAATCGACGACACGACAGTGGTAGGCCTGATCACCAACAACGATGAGACAGCCTATAGGGAGGAGGTCAGAGACCTGGCCGTGTGGTGCCAGGACAACAACCTCTCCTTCAACGGGATCAAGACAAAAGAGACGATTGTGGAATACAGGAAAATGAGGACTGAGCACGCCCTCATTCTCATCGACAGGTGGTTGTAGTGGAGCAGGTTGAGAGCTTCAAGTTCCTTGGTGTCCACATCACCAACAAACTATCATGGTCCAAACACACCAAGACAGTCATGAAGAGGGCACCACAAAGCCTTTTCCCCCTCAGGAGACTAAAAAGATTTGGCATGGATCTTCAGATCCTCAAAAAATTATACAGCTGCACCATCGAGAGCATCCTGACTGGTTGCATCACTGCCTGGTATTGCAACTGCTCGTCCCCCGACCGCAAAGCACTACAGAGGGTAGTGTGTACAGCCCAGTACCTCACTGGGGCCAAGCTTCCTGCCATCCAGGTCCTCTACACCGTGCGGTGTCAGAGGAAGGCCCTAAAAATTGTCAAAGACTTCAGCCACCCTAGTCATAGACTGTTATCTCTGCTACAGCACAGCAAGCGGTACTGGAGTGCAAATTCTAGGTCCAAAAGGCTTCTTAACAGCTTCTACACACAAGCCATAAGACTCATGAACAGCTAATCAAAGGGCTACCCTGACTATTTGCATTGTCTGCCCCCCCCCCCCCTCTTTTACACTGCTGCTACTCTACCTTTACCTCCATCTACATGTACATATTACCTCAATCACCTCGACTAACCGGTGCCCCTACACACTGACTCTGTACCGGTACCCCCTGCATATAGCCTCCACATTGACTCTGTACCAGTACCCCCTGCATATAGCCTCCACATTGACTCTGTACCAGTACCCCCTGTATATAGCCTCCACATTGACTCTGTACCGGTACCCCCTGTATATAACCTCCACATTGACTCTGTATCGGTACCCCCTGTATATAGCCTCCATATTGACTCTGTACCGGTACCCCCTGTATATAGTCTCCACATTGACTCTGTACCGGTACCCCCTGTATATAGCCTCCACATTGACTCTGTACCGGTACCCCCTGTATATAGCCTCCACATTGACTCTGTACCGGTACCCCCTGTATATAACCTCCACATTGACTCTGTATCGGTACCCCCTGTATATAGCCTCCATATTGACTCTGTACCGGTACCCCCTGTATATAGTCTCCACATTGACTCTGTACCGGTACCCCCTGTATATAGTCTCCACATTGACTCTGTACCGGTACCCCCTGTATATAGCCTCCACATTGACTCTGTACCGGTACCCCCTGTATATAGCCTCCACATTGACTCTGTACCGGTACCCCCTGTATATAGCCTCCACATTGACTCTGTACCGGTACCCCCCTGTATATAGCCTCCACATTGACTCTGTACCGGTGCCCCCTGTATATAGCCTCCACATTGACTCTGTACCGGTACCCCCCTGTATATAGCCTCCACATTGACGCTGTACCGGTACCCCCTGTATATAGCCTCCACATTGACTCTGTACTGGTACCCCCTGTATATAGCCTCCACATTGACTCTGTACCGGTACCCCCTGTATATAGCCTCCACATTGACTCTGTACCAGTACCCCCTGTATATAGCCTCCACATTGACTCTGTACCGGTACCCCCTGTATATAGCCTCCACATTGACTCTGTACCGGTACCCCCTGTATATAGCCTCCACATTGACTCTGTACCGGTACCCCCCTGTATATAGCCTCCACATTGACTCTGTACCGGTACCCCCTGTATATAGCCTCCACATTGACTCTGTACCGGTACCCCCTGTATATAGCCTCCACATTGACTCTGTACCGTTACACCCTGTGTATAGTCTCCACATTGACTCTGTACCGTAACACCTTGTATATAGCCTCCACATTGACTCTGTACCGGTACCCCCTGTATATAGCCTCCACATTGACTCTGTACCGGTACCCCCCTGTATATAGCCTCCACATTGACTCTGTACCGGTACCCCCTGTATATAGCCTCCACATTGACTCTGTACCGGTACCCCCTGTATATAGCCTCCACATTGACTCTGTACCGTTACACCCTGTGTATAGTCTCCACATTGACTCTGTACCGTAACACCTTGTATATAGCCTCCACATTGACTCTGTACCGTAACACCCTGTATATAGCCTCCACATTGACTCTGTACCGGTACCCCCTGTATATAGCCTCCACATTGACTCTGTACCGTAACACCCTGTATATAGCCTCCACATTGACTCTGTACCGGTACCCCCTGTATATAGCCTCCACATTGACTCGGTACCGGTACCCCCTGTATATAGCCTCCACATTGACTCTGTACCGGTACCCCCTGTATATAGCCTCCACATTGACTCTGTACCGGTACCCCCTGTATATAGCCTCCACATTGACTCTGTACCGATTCCCCCTGTATATAGCCTCCACATTGACTCTGTACCGGTACCCCCTGTATATAGCCTCCACATTGACTCTGTACCGTAACACCCTGTATATAGCCTCCACATTGACTCTGTACCGGTACCCCCTGTATATAGCCTCCACATTGACTCGGTACCGGTACCCCCTGTATATAGCCTCCACATTGACTCTGTACCGGTACACCCTGTATATAGCCTCCACATTGACTCTGTACCGGTACCCCCTGTATATAGCCTCCACATTGACTCTGTACCGGTACCCCCTGTATATAGTCTCCACATTGACTCTGTACCGGTACCCCCTGTATATAGCCTCCACATTGACTCTGTACCGTAACACCTTGTATAAAGCCTTGCTTGTTATTTTACTGCTGCTCTTTAATTATTTGTTATTTGAATTTTTTACTTATCCATTTTTTACTTAAAACATATTTTTATTAAAACTGTATTGTTGGTTAAGGGCTTGTAAATAAGCATTGCATTGTTGTATTGGGCGCTTTTGACAATTACAAACAGATCTTGACATTTTGGGAATAGATTTCTCATTCCCTTGTTCCAAAATATGGAATATTTATAGAGAAATTACGAGGGGAAAAACTCAGTTTAACATTTAGCGTTGATGGTTCTAACTCTAAATTATTGTCGCATCTATAATGTCCTGTGAAAGTGTGTCCATGCGGAGCGTTTATGTGTGTGTGCGTTCGCGTCCGTGCGGTGTGTGTGTGTGTGTGTTCCAAGGTCAGTCTGAAGCTGATTGATTGATAGGTCTGCTGGTCGATAGTATTGATTGTTTCTTGCCTTGTGTTTCTGGTTCCTCTTGAGAGGGTAATTTAAGCCTTACATTGGCAGTTTGAAGTGACTCAAATCCATTTATTTTTGCATATCCGATTAGATTTTTCCTGCCAAAAAAAGCACATAGATACAGATATTTCAAACCACCTTCACACTTGGGACTTGTGTCTGAACGGTTAAATCTGATTTATTAGGTGGTTTTTAGACTTTTACTTGGCTACTCTGTTGATAATTTGACAAGATCACGTTGTAGCTAACTAGCTTGTTATTTGTTTACAAACAAATGAGTGTATGTGTTAAAAGGCTAGACAGATAACTAGCTAGTTGACTGCTGTGGATAGCTAGTTGACTGCTGTGGCTAGCTAGTTGACTGCTGTGGCTAGCTAGCTGACTGCTGTGGCTAGCTAGCTGACTGCTGTGGCTAGCTAGTTGACTGCTGTGGCTAGCTAGTTGACTGCTGTGGCTAGCTAGTTGACTGCTGTGGCTAGCTAGTTGACTGCTGTGGCTAGCTAGTTGACTGCTGTGGCTAGCTAGTTGACCGCTGTGGCTAGCTAGCTGACCGCTGTGGCTAGCTAGTTGACTGCTGTGGCTAGCTAGTTGACTGTTGTGGCTAGCTAGTTGACTGCTGTGGCTAGCTAGTTGACTGCTGTGGCTAGCTAGTTGACTGCTGTGGCTAGCTAGTTGACCGCTGTGGCTAGCTAGCTGACCGCTGTGGCTAGCTAGTTGACCGCTGTGTCTAGCTAGTTGACTGCTGTGGCTAGCTAGCTGACTGCTGTGGCTAGCTAATTGACTGCTGTGGCTAGCTAGTTGACTGCTGTGGCTAGCTAGTTGACTGCTGTGGCTAGCTAGTTGACTGCTGTGGCTAGCTAGTTGACTGCTGTGGCTAGCTAGCTGACTGCTGTGGCTAGCTAATTGACTGCTGTGGCTAGCTAGTTGACTGCTGTGGCTAGCTAGTTGACTGCTGTGGCTAGCTAGTTGACCGCTGTGGCTAGCTAGCTGACCGCTGTGGCTAGCTAGTTGACTGCTGTGGCTAGCTAGTTGACTGTTGTGGCTAGCTAGTTGACTGCTGTGGCTAGCTAGTTGACTGCTGTGGCTAGCTAGTTGACTGCTGTGGCTAGCTAGTTGACCGCTGTGGCTAGCTAGCTGACCGCTGTGGCTAGCTAGTTGACCGCTGTGTCTAGCTAGTTGACTGCTGTGGCTAGCTAGCTGACTGCTGTGGCTAGCTAATTGACTGCTGTGGCTAGCTAGTTGACTGCTGTGGCTAGCTAGTTGACTGCTGTGGCTAGCTAGCTGACTGCTGTGGCTAGCTAATTGACTGCTGTGGCTAGCTAGTTGACTGCTGTGGCTAGCTAGTTGACTGCTGTGGCTAGCTAGCTGACTGCTGTGGCTAGCCACAAAAGACTAGGTTTAAAAGTTGGATCATCTTATCCTTTGAGGCTTTAAACGTGTTCTTACAGTATATGATTTTGAACATTCAAAGCAACTGGGAAATGTCCATGACAGGCATTTCTGTCACCTTAGCTTGTTGTATAACTTTTGAGTGATATGAAGCACGAGAACCACCACCAATCAGCCTTCACCACTGCTCACTGTCACGCCTTGACCTTAGAGATCCTTATTTATTCTCTATGTTTGGTTAGGTCAGGGTGTGACTAGGGTGGGCAATCTATGTTTTCTATTTCTTTGTTGGCCGGGTATGGTTCCCAATCAGAGGCAGCTGTCTATCATTGTCTCTGATTGGGGATCATACTTAGGCAGCCTTTTTTCCACCTTAGTTTGTGGGATCTTGTTTTGTACTGTTGCTTTCCAGCCCTACAGAACTGTGCTTTTCATTTTGTATTTGTTGTTTTTTCGGTGTCGTCAATAAAAGAAAGCTGTACGCCTACCACGCTGCACCTTGGTCCGATCCTTCCACCAACGAACGTAACACTCACACACCTGTCGTTACTGTTTTAACACATTCACAAATCCGATTTGGTCACTTCTAACTTGCTGTCTGGACAGTCAACATTCCAAAACGGATTTGAAAAACAAAAGTGATTTGAGCATTAATGCCTGCAGTGTGAACAAGGCTTTAACATGCTGCTAACTACAACATCCCATCACAGGGATGTGTGCGTATGAATCAAATCAAATCAAATGGTATTAGTCACATGTGCTGAATACAACAGCTGTAGACCTTACAGTGAAATGCTGACTTACAAGACCTTAACCAACAATGCCGTTTAAAAAAAATAAAAAATGAATAAAAAATGAATAAAAAATAAAAGTAACAAATAATTATAGAGCAGTAGTAAAATAACAATAGTTACCAGTACAGAGTCAATGTGGAGGCTATATACAGGGGGTACCAGTACAGAGTCAATGTGGAGGCTATATACAGGGTGTTACGGTACAGAGTCAATGTGGAGACTATATACAGGGGGTACCGGTATAGAGTCAATGTGGAGACTATATACAGGGGGTACTGGTACAGAGTAAATGTGGAGGCTATATACAGGGAGGTACCGGTACAGAGTCAATGTGGAGGCTATATACAGGGGGTACCGGTACAGAGTCAATGTGGAGGCTATATACAGGGCGGTACCGGTACAGAGTCAATGTGGAGACTATATACAGGGGGTACCGGTACAGAGTCAGTGTGGAGACTATATACAGGGGGTACCGGTACAGAGTCAGTGTGGAGACTATATACAGGGGGTACCGGTACAGAGTCAGTGTGGAGACTATATACAGGGGGTACCGGTACAGAGTCAATGTGGAGACTATATACAGGGGGTACCGGTACAGAGTCAATGTGGAGGCTATATACAGGGGGTACCGGTACAGAGTCAATGTGGAGGCTATATACAGGGGGTACCGGTACAGAGTCAATGTGGAGGTTAAATACAGGGGGTAGCGGTACAGAGTCAATGTGGAGGCTGTATACAGGGGGTACCGGTACAGAGTCAATGTGGAGGCTATATACAGGGTGTACCAGTACAGAGTCAATGTGGAGGCTATATACAGGGGGTACCGGTACAGAGTCAATGTGGAGACTATATACAGGGGGTACCGATACAGAGTCAATGTGGAGACTATATACAGGGGGTACCGGTACAGAGTCAATGTGGAGGCTATATACAGGGGGTACCGGTACAGAGTCAATGTGGAGGCTATATACAGGGGGTACCGATACAGAGTCAATGTGGAGACTATATACAGGGGGTACCGGTACAGAGTCAGTGTGGAGACTATATACAGGGGGTACCGGTACAGAGTCAATGAGGAGACTATATACAGGGGGTACCGGTACAGAGTCAATGTGGAGGCTATATACAGGGCGGTACCGGTACAGAGTCAATGTGGAGACTATATACAAAGGGTACCGGTACAGAGTCAGTGTGGAGACTATATACAGGGGGTACCGGTACAGAGTCAATGTGGAGACTATATACAGGGGGTACCGGTACAGAGTCAATGTGGAGGCTATATACAGGGGGTACCGGTACAGAGTCAATGTGGAGGCTATATACAGGGGGTACCGGTACAGAGTCAATGTGGAGGTTAAATACAGGGGGTAGCGGTACAGAGTCAATGTGGAGGCTGTATACAGGGGGTACCGGTACAGAGTCAATGTGGAGGCTATATACAGGGGGTACCGGTACAGAGTCAATGTGGAGGCTATATACAGGGGGTACCGATACAGAGTCAATGTGGAGACTGTATACAGGGGGTACCGGTACAGAGTCAATGTGGAGGCTATATACAGGGGGTACCGGTACAGAGTCAATGTGGAGGCTATATACAGGGGGTACCTGTACAGAGTCAATGTGCGGGGGGCACCGGTTAGACAAAACAACATACGGACGTTAATGCGGAATCGGGGGAACAGAGCTGGGGGACAGACAGATATAGGGAAGGAAATAACACAGTAGAGTCCAGGTGAGTCCAAATGATCGCTGATGTGCGTGACAAGGGAAGCAGATGTGCGTAATAACGGTGGCAGCAGTGCGTAATGCTGGGGAGCCCGGCGGCCTCGAGCGAGAGTGGAAGGAGAGAGGGAGCAGGCATGATTGTATTTACATGTAGGTAGACTAGATAATAACAGAGAGTAGCAGCAGCGTGAGTGTGCATGTGTGCGTTTAGTGCGTGTTGTTGAGACAGAGGTGTGTGTCGTTGAGACAGAGGTGTGTGTCGTTGAGACATGAGGTGTGTGTCGTTGAGACATGAGGTGCGTGTCGTTGAGACATGAGGTGCGTGTCGTTGAGACATGAGGTGTGTGTCGTTGAGACATGAGGTGTGTATGTAAATCATTGCTCAGGGGAACTGTCCAGTTACCAAGGGGGTACGTAGTCATCTTCTGCATTTAACCCCTCTGAATCAGAGAGATCGGCACCCGGGGAGCTGGGGTAGTCGTTCGGGGTTAACTGCCTTGCTCAAAGGTAGAACGGCTGTCACGTTCCTGACCTTTTTTCCTTTGTTTAGCCTTGTTTAGTTGGTCAGGACGTGAGCTGGGTGGGCATTCTATGTTATGTGTTTCTATGTTGTGTTCATTGTATTAGCCTGATATGGTTCTCAATCAGGGGCAGGTGTTTTACGTTTCCTCTGATTGAGAACCATATTAAGGTAGGCTGTTCTCACTGTTTGTTGGTGGGTGATTGTTGCTGTGTCTGTGTTTGTTTCACCACACGGTACTGTTTAGTTTCGTTCGTTCGTTTGTTCCTACCTGTTCGTGCGTTCATGTTTTATGTTCTCAAGTTCAGGTCTGTTCACGTCGTTTTGTTATTTTGTATTTTGTCAGTGTTCTGTTTAGTTGGATAATTCATTAAAATTCAACATCATGAACATTCACCACGCTGCGCCTTGGTCCTCCTCTCTTCCACATAAAGACGAGCGTTACAACGGCAAATCTTTTCCACCTTGTCAGCTCAGGGACACTAATATTACTGGCCCTACGCTCTTAACTACTAGGCTACCTGGAGCTTTAAACACAGTGTGTGTGTGTGTGTGTGTGTGTGTGTGTATGTGTGTGTTTAATCAAAACTGATTGGAAAAGCTCCAGAAACATTCACTGACTGTATTAATGAAAAGTAAATGTTGTTTTCTGAAAGCTGTGTTTTTTGTACAGCTGTCAATTTGGCCTGGTAACATAACATATATAAAGCGGACCTTGAGCTGAATAGAATCAACAGTTGACTAGACTGAGTAGGATAATTACTGCTGTAAGGGGAAGTGTGGGTTGACTGAGTAGAGTATTACTGCTGTAAGGGGAAGTGTGGGTTGACTGAGTAGAGTATTACTGCTGTAAGGAGAAGTGTGGGTTGACTGAGTAGAGTATTACTGCTGTAAGGAGAAGTGTGGGTTGACTGAGTAGAGTATTACTGCTGTAAGGAGAAGTGTGGGTTGACTGAGTAGAGTATTACCGCTGTAAGGAGAAGTGTGGGTTGACTGAGTAGAGTATTACTGCTGTAAGGGGACGTGTGGGTTGACTGAGTAGAGTATTACTGCTGTAAGGATAAGTGTGGGTTGACTGAGTAGAGTATTACTGCTGTAAGGGGAAGTGTGGGTTGACTGAGTAGAGTATTACTGCTGTAAGGGGACGTGTGGGTTGACTGAGTAGAGTATTACTGCTGTAATGAGAAGTGTGGGTTGACTGAGTAGAGTATTACTGCTGTAAGGAAACGTGTGGGTTGACTGAGTAGAGTATTACTGCTGTAAGGAGAAGTGTGGGTTGACTGAGTAGAGTATTACTGCTGTGTGGGTTGACTGAGTAGAGTATTACTGCTGTAAGGGGAGGTGTGGGTTGACTGAGTAGAGTATTACTGCTGTGTGGGTTGACTGAGTAGAGTATTACTGCTGTAAGGAGAAGTGTGGGTTGACTGAGTAGAGTATTACTGCTGTAAGGGGAAGTGTGGGTTGACTGAGTAGAATATTACTGCTGTGTGGGTTGACTGAGTAGAGTATTACTGCTGTAAGGAGAAGTGTGGGTTGACTGAGTAGAGTATTACTGCTGTAAGGGGAAGTGTGGGTTGACTGAGTAGAGTATTACTGCTGTAAGGGGAAGTGTGGGTTGACTGAGTAGAATATTACTGCTGTAAGGAGAAGTGTGGGTTGACTGAGTAGAGTATTACTGCTGTAAGGAGAAGTGTGGGTGGACTGAGTAGAGTATTACCGCTGTAAGGAGAAGTGTGGGTTGACTGAGTAGAGTATTACTGCTGTAAGGGGACGTGTGGGTTGACTGAGTAGAGTATTACTGCTGTAAGGATAAGTATGGGTTGACTGAGTAGAGTATTACTGCTGTAAGGGGAAGTGTGGGTTGACTGAGTAGAGTATTACTGCTGTAAGGGGACGTGTGGGTTGACTGAGTAGAGTATTACTGCTGTAAGGAGAAGTGTGGGTTGACTGAGTAGAGTATTACTGCTGTGTGGGTTGACTGAGTAGAGTATTACTGCTGTAAGGGGAAGTGTGGGTTGACTGAGTAGAGTATTACTGCTGTGTGGGTTGACTGAGTAGAGTATTACTGCTGTAAGGAGAAGTGTGGGTTGACTGAGTAGAGTATTACTGCTGTAAGGGGAAGTGTGGTTTGACTGAGTAGAATATTACTGCTGTGTGGGTTGACTGAGTAGAGTATTACTGCTGTAAGGAGAAGTGTGGGTTGACTGAGTAGAGTATTACTGCTGTAAGGGGAAGTGTGGGTTGACTGAGTAGAGTATTACTGCTGTAAAGGGAAGTGTGGGTTGACTGAGTAGAATATTACTGCTGTAAGGAGAAGTGTGGGTTGACTGAGTAGAGTATTACTGCTGTAAGGAGAAGTGTGGGTGGACTGAGTAGAGTATTACTGCTGTAAGGTGAAGTGTGGGTTGACTGAGTAGAGTATTACTGCTGTAAGGGGACGTGTGTGTTGACTGAGTAGAGTATTACTGCTGTAAGGAGAAGTGTGGGTTGACTGAGTAGAGTATTACTGCTGTAAGGGGAAGTGTGGGTTGACTGAGTAGAGTATTACTGCTGTAAGGGGAAGTGTGGGTTGACTGAGTAGAGTATTACTGCTGTAAGGGGAAGTGTGGGTTGACTGAGGAGTATTACTGCTGTAAGGAGACGTGTGGGTTGACTGAGTAGAGTATTACTGCTGTAAGGGGACGTGTGGGTTGACTGAGTAGAGTATTACTGCTGTAAGGGGAAGTGTGGGTTGACTGAGTAGAGTATTACTGCTGTAAGGAGAAGTGTGGGTTGACTGAGTAGGATAATTACTGCTGTAAGGAGAAGTGTGGGTTGACTGAGTAGAGTATTACTGCTGTAAGGGGACGTGTGGGTTGACTGAGTAGAGTATTACTGCTGTAAGGAGAAGTGTAGGTTGACTGAGTAGAGTATTACTGCTGTAAGGGGAAGTGTGGGTTGACTGAGTAGAGTATTACTGCTGTAAGGGGACGTGCGGGTTGACTGAGTAGAGTATTACTGCTGTAAGGAGAAGTGTGGGTTGACTGAGTAGAGTATTACTGCTGTAAGGGGAAGTGTGGGTTGACTGAGTAGAGTATTACTGCTGTAAGGAGAAGTGTGGGTTGACTGAGTAGAGTATTACTGCTGTAAGGGGACGTGTGGGTTGACTGAGTAGAGTATTACTGCTGTACGGGGAAGTGTGGGTTGACTGAGTAGAGTATTACTGCTGTAAGGGGAAGTGTGGGTTGACTGAGTAGAGTATTACTGCTGTAAGGGGAAGTGTGGGTTGACTGAGTAGAGTATTACTGCTGTAAGGAGAAGTGTGGGTTGACTGAGTAGAGTATTACTGCTGTAAGGAGAAGTGTGGGTTGAATGTGTAGAGTATTACTGCTGTAAGGGGAAGTGTGGGTTGACTGAGTAGAGTATTACTGCTGTAAGGGGAAGTGTGGGTTGACTGAGTAGAGTATTACTGCTGTAAGGGGAAGTGTGGGTTGACTGAGTAGAGTATTACTGCTGTAAGGGGACGTGTGGGTTGACTGAGTAGAGTATTACTGCTGTACGGGGAAGTGTGGGTTGACTGAGTAGAGTATTACTGCTGTAAGGGGAAGTGTGGGTTGACTGAGTAGAGTATTACTGCTGTAAGGGGAAGTGTGGGTTGACTGAGTAGAGTATTACTGCTGTAAGGAGAAGTGTGGGTTGACTGAGTAGAGTATTACTGCTGTAAGGAGAAGTGTGGGTTGAATGTGTAGAGTATTACTGCTGTAAGGGGAAGTGTGGGTTGACTGAGTAGAGTATTACTGCTGTAAGGGGAAGTGTGGGTTGACTGAGTAGAGTATTACTGCTGTAAGGGGAAGTGTGGGTTGACTGAGGAGTATTACTGCTGTAAGGAGACGTGTGGGTTGACTGAGTAGAGTATTACTGCTGTAAGGGGACGTGTGGGTTGACTGAGTAGAGTATTACTGCTGTAAGGGGAAGTGTGGGTTGACTGAGTAGAGTATTACTGCTGTAAGGAGAAGTGTGGGTTGACTGAGTAGGATAATTACTGCTGTAAGGAGAAGTGTGGGTTGACTGAGTAGAGTATTACTGCTGTAAGGGGACGTGTGGGTTGACTGAGTAGAGTATTACTGCTGTAAGGAGAAGTGTAGGTTGACTGAGTAGAGTATTACTGCTGTAAGGGGAAGTGTGGGTTGACTGAGTAGAGTATTACTGCTGTAAGGAGAAGTGTGGGTTGACTGAGTAGGATAATTACTGCTGTAAGGAGAAGTGTGGGTTGACTGAGTAGAGTATTACTGCTGTAAGGGAAAGTGTGGGTTGACTGAGTAGAGTATTACTGCTGTAAGGGGAAGTGTGGGTTGACTGAGTAGAGTATTACTGCTGTAAGGGGACGTGTGGGTTGACTGAGTAGAGTATTACTGCTGTAAGGGGACGTGTGGGTTGACTGAGTAGAGTATTACTGCTGTAAGGAGAAGTGTGGGTTGACTGAGTAGAGTATTACTGCTGTAAGGGGAAGTGTGGGTTGACTGAGTAGAGTATTACTGCTGTAAGGGGACGTGTGGGTTGACTGAGTAGAGTATTACTGCTGTAAGGAGAAGTGTGGGTTGACTGAGTAGAGTATTACTGCTGTAAGGAGACGTGTGGGTTGACTGAGTAGAGTATTACTGCTGTAAGGAGAAGTGTGGGTTGACTGAGTAGAGTATTACTACTGTGTGGGTTGACTGAGTAGAGTATTACTGCTGTAAGGGGAAGTGTGGGTTGACTGAGTAGAGTATTACTGCTGTGTAGGTTGACTGAGTAGAGTATTACTGCTGTAAGGAGAAGTGTGGGTTGACTGAGTAGAGTATTACTGCTGTAAGGGGAAGTGTGGGTTGACTGAGTAGAGTATTACTGCTGTAAGGGGAAGTGTGGGTTGACTGAGTAGAGTATTACTGCTGTAAGGGGAAGTGTGGGTTGACTGAGTAGAGTATTACTGCTGTAAGGAGAAGTTTGGGTTGACTGAGTAGAGTATTACTGCTGTAAGGGGAAGTGTGGGTTGACTGAGTAGAGTATTACTGCTGTAAGGAGAAGTGTGGGTTGACTGAGTAGAGTATTACTGCTGTAAGGAGAAGTGTGGGTGGACTGAGTAGAGTATTACTGCTGTAAGGGGAAGTGTGGGTTGACTGAGTAGAGTATTACTGCTGTAAGGGGACGTGTGTGTTGACTGAGTAGAGTATTACTGCTGTAAGGAGAAGTGTGGGTTGACTGAGTAGAGTATTACTGCTGTAAGGGGAAGTGTGGGTTGACTGAGTAGAGTATTACTGCTGTAAGGGGAAGTGTGGGTTGACTGAGTAGAGTATTACTGCTGTAAGGGGAAGTGTGGGTTGACTGAGTAGAGTATTACTGCTGTAAGGGGACGTGTGGGTTGACTGAGTAGAGTATTACTGCTGTAAGGGGAAGTGTGGGTTGACTGAGTAGAGTATTACTGCTGTAAGGAGAAGTGTGGGTTGACTGAGTAGGATAATTACTGCTGTAAGGAGAAGTGTTGGTTGACTGAGTAGAGTATTACTGCTGTAAGGGGACGTGTGGGTTGACTTAGTAGAGTATTACTGCTGTAAGGAGAAGTGTAGGTTGACTGAGTAGAGTATTACTGCTGTAAGGGGAAGTGTGGGTTGACTGAGTAGAGTATTACTGCTGTAAGGGGACGTGCGGGTTGACTGAGTAGAGTATTACTGCTGTACGGGGAAGTGTGGGTTGACTGAGTAGAGTATTACTGCTGTACGGGGAAGTGTGGGTTGACTGAGTAGAGTATTACTGCTGTAAGGGGAAGTGTGGGTTGACTGAGTAGAGTATTACTGCTGTAAGGAGAAGTGTGGGTTGACTGAGTAGAGTATTACTGCTGTACGGGGAAGTGTGGGTTGACTGAGTAGAGTATTACTGCTGTAAGGGGACGTGTGGGTTGACTGAGTAGAGTATTACTACTGTAAGGAGAAGTGTGGGTTGACTGAGTAGAGTATTACTGCTGTAAGGAGAAGTGTGGGTGGACTGAGTAGAGTATTACTGCTGTAAGGGGAAGTGTGGGTTGACTGAGTAGAGTATTACTGCTGTAAGGGGAAGTGTGGGTTGACTGAGTAGAGTATTACTGCTGTAAGGAGAAGTGTGGGTTGACTGAGTAGAGTATTACTGCTGTAAGGAGAAGTGTGGGTGGACTGAGTAGAGTATTACTGCTGTAAGGAGAAGTGTGGGTTGACTGAGTAGAGTATTACTGCTGTAAGGAGAAGTGTGGGTTGACTGAGTAGAGTATTACTGCTGTAAGGGGAAGTGTGGGTTGACTGAGTAGAGTATTACTGCTGTAAGGAGAAGTGTGGGTTGACTGAGTAGAGTATTACTGCTGTAAGGGGAAGTGTGGGTTGACTGAGTAGAGTATTACTGCTGTAAGGAGAAGTGTGGGTTGACTGAGTAGAGTATTACTGCTGTAAGGAGAAGTGTGGGTGGACTGAGTAGAGTATTACTGCTGTAAGGGGAAGTGTGGGTTGACTGAGTAGAGTATTACTGCTGTAAGGAGAAGTGTGGGTTGACTGAATAGAGTATTACTGCTGTAAGGAGAAGTGTGGGTTGACTGAGTAGAGTATTACTGCTGTAAGGATAAGTGTGGGTTGACTGAGTAGAGTATTACTGCTGTAAGGGGACGTGTGGGTTGACTGAGTAGAGTATTACTGCTGTAAGGAGAAGTGTGGGTTGACTGAGTAGAGTATTACTGCTGTAAGGAGAAGTGTGGGTGGACTGAGTAGAGTATTACTGCTGTAAGGGGAAGTGTGGGTTGACTGAGTAGAGTATTACTGCTGTAAGGAGAAGTGTGGGTTGACTGAGTAGAGTATTACTGCTGTAAGGGGACGTGTGGGTTGACTGA
This sequence comes from Salvelinus alpinus, assembly GCF_045679555.1. Taxonomy (NCBI): domain Eukaryota; kingdom Metazoa; phylum Chordata; class Actinopteri; order Salmoniformes; family Salmonidae; genus Salvelinus; species Salvelinus alpinus. The sequence goes on from NC_092098.1 coordinate 56,484,226, forward strand.
GTAGAGTATTACTGCTGTAAGGAGAAGTGTGGGTTGACTGAGTAGAGTATTACTGCTGTAAGGAGAAGTGTGGGTTGACTGAGTAGAGTATTACTGCTGTAAGGAGAAGTGTGGGTTGACTGAGTAGAGTATTACTGCTGTAAGGGGACGTGTGGGTTGACTGAGTAGAGTATTACTGCTGTAAGGGGAAGTGTGGGTTGACTGAGTAGAGTATTACTGCTGTAAGGGGACGTGTGGGTTGACTGAGTAGAGTATTACTGCTGTAAGGAGAAGTGTGGGTTGACTGATTAGAGTATTACTGCTGTAAGGGGAAGTGTGGGTTGACTGAGTAGAGTATTACTGCTGTAAGGGGAAGTGTGGGTTGACTGAGTAGAGTATTACTGCTGTAAGGGGACGTGTGGGTTGACTGAGTAGAGTATTACTGCTGTAAGGAGAAGTGTGGGTTGACTGAGTAGAGTATTACTGCTGTAAGGAGAAGTGTGGGTTGACTGAGTAGAGTATTACTGCTGTAAGGGGAAGTGTGGGTTGACTGAGTAGAGTATTACTGCTGTAAGGAGAAGTGTGGGTTGACTGAGTAGAGTATTACTGCTGTAAGGAGAAGTGTGGGTTGACTGAGTAGAGTATTACTGCTGTAAGGAGAAGTGTGGGTGGACTGAGTAGAGTATTACTGCTGTAAGGGGAAGTGTGGGTTGACTGAGTAGAGTATTACTGCTGTAAGGAGAAGTGTGGGTTGACTGAATAGAGTAATACTGCTGTAAGGAGAAGTGTGGGTTGACTGAGTAGAGTATTACTGCTGTAAGGGGACGTGTGGGTTGACTGAGTAGAGTATTACTGCTGTACGGGGAAGTGTGGGTTGACTGAGTAGAGTATTACTGCTGTAAGGGGAAGTGTGGGTTGACTGAGTAGAGTATTACTGCTGTAAGGGGAAGTGTGGGTTGACTGAGTAGAGTATTACTGCTGTAAGGAGAAGTGTGGGTTGACTGAGTAGAGTATTACTGCTGTAAGGGGAAGTGTGGGTTGACTGAGTAGAGTATTACCGCTGTAAGGAGAAGTGTGGGTTGACTGAGTAGAGTATTACTGCTGTAAGGGAAAGTGTGGGTTGACTGAGTAGAGTATTACCGCTGTAAGGAGAAGTGTGGGTTGACTGAGTAGAGTATTACTGCTGTAAGGGGACGTGTGGGTTGACTGAGTAGAGTATTACTGCTGTAAGGAGAAGTGTGGGTTGACTGAGTAGAGTATTACCGCTGTAAGGGGAAGTGTGGGTTGACTGAGTAGAGTATTACTGCTGTAAGGGGACGTGTGGGTTGACTGAGTAGAGTATTACTGCTGTAAGGAGAAGTGTGGGTTGACTGAGTAGAGTATTACTGCTGTAAGGAGACGTGTGGGTTGACTGAGTAGAGTATTACTGCTGTAAGGAGAAGTGTGGGTTGACTGAGTAGAGTATTACTACTGTGTGGGTTGACTGAGTAGAGTATTACTGCTGTAAGGGGAAGTGTGGGTTGACTGAGTAGAGTATTACTGCTGTGTGGGTTGACTGAGTAGAGTATTACTGCTGTAAGGAGAAGTGTGGGTTGACTGAGTAGAGTATTACTGCTGTAAGGGGAAGTGTGGGTTGACTGAGTAGAGTATTACTGCTGTAAGGGGAAGTGTGGGTTGACTGAGTAGAGTATTACTGCTGTAAGGGGAAGTGTGGGTTGACTGAGTAGAGTATTACTGCTGTAAGGAGAAGTTTGGGTTGACTGAGTAGAGTATTACTGCTGTAAGGGGAAGTGTGGGTTGACTGAGTAGAGTATTACTGCTGTAAGGAGAAGTGTGGGTTGACTGAGTAGAGTATTACTGCTGTAAGGAGAAGTGTGGGTGGACTGAGTAGAGTATTACTGCTGTAAGGGGAAGTGTGGGTTGACTGAGTAGAGTATTACTGCTGTAAGGGGACGTGTGTGTTGACTGAGTAGAGTATTACTGCTGTAAGGAGAAGTGTGGGTTGACTGAGTAGAGTATTACTGCTGTAAGGGGAAGTGTGGGTTGACTGAGTAGAGTATTACTGCTGTAAGGGGAAGTGTGGGTTGACTGAGTAGAGTATTACTGCTGTAAGGGGAAGTGTGGGTTGACTGAGTAGAGTATTACTGCTGTAAGGGGACGTGTGGGTTGACTGAGTAGAGTATTACTGCTGTAAGGGGAAGTGTGGGTTGACTGAGTAGAGTATTACTGCTGTAAGGAGAAGTGTGGGTTGACTGAGTAGGATAATTACTGCTGTAAGGAGAAGTGTGGGTTGACTGAGTAGAGTATTACTGCTGTAAGGGGACGTGTGGGTTGACTTAGTAGAGTATTACTGCTGTAAGGAGAAGTGTAGGTTGACTGAGTAGAGTATTACTGCTGTAAGGGGAAGTGTGGGTTGACTGAGTAGAGTATTACTGCTGTAAGGGGACGTGCGGGTTGACTGAGTAGAGTATTACTGCTGTACGGGGAAGTGTGGGTTGACTGAGTAGAGTATTACTGCTGTAAGGGGACGTGTGGGTTGACTGAGTAGAGTATTACTGCTGTACGGGGAAGTGTGGGTTGACTGAGTAGAGTATTACTGCTGTAAGGGGAAGTGTGGGTTGACTGAGTAGAGTATTACTGCTGTAAGGAGAAGTGTGGGTTGACTGAGTAGAGTATTACTGCTGTACGGGGAAGTGTGGGTTGACTGAGTAGAGTATTACTGCTGTAAGGGGACGTGTGGGTTGACTGAGTAGAGTATTACTGCTGTAAGGAGAAGTGTGGGTTGACTGAATAGAGTATTACTGCTGTAAGGAGAAGTGTGGGTGGACTGAGTAGAGTATTACTGCTGTAAGGGGAAGTGTGGGTTGACTGAGTAGAGTATTACTGCTGTAAGGGGAAGTGTGGGTTGACTGAGTAGAGTATTACTGCTGTAAGGAGAAGTGTGGGTTGACTGAGTAGAGTATTACTGCTGTAAGGAGAAGTGTGGGTGGACTGAGTAGAGTATTACTGCTGTAAGGAGAAGTGTGGGTTGACTGAGTAGAGTATTACTGCTGTAATGAGAAGTGTGGGTTGACTGAGTAGAGTTTTACTGCTGTAAGGGGAAGTGTGGGTTGACTGAGTAGAGTATTACTGCTGTAAGGAGAAGTGTGGGTTGACTGAGTAGAGTATTACTGCTGTAAGGGGAAGTGTGGGTTGACTGAGTAGAGTATTACTGCTGTAAGGAGAAGTGTGGGTTGACTGAGTAGAGTATTACTGCTGTAAGGAGAAGTGTGGGTTGACTGAGTAGAGTATTACTGCTGTAAGGAGAAGTGTGGGTGGACTGAGTAGAGTATTACTGCTGTAAGGGGAAGTGTGGGTTGACTGAGTAGAGTATTACTGCTGTAAGGAGAAGTGTGGGTTGACTGAATAGAGTATTACTGCTGTAAGGAGAAGTGTGGGTTGACTGAGTAGAGTATTACTGCTGTAAGGATAAGTGTGGGTTGACTGAGTAGAGTATTACTGCTGTAAGGGGACGTGTGGGTTGACAGAGTAGAGTATTACTGCTGTAAGGAGAAGTGTGGGTTGACTGAGTAGAGTATTACTGCTGTAAGGAGAAGTGTGGGTGGACTGAGTAGAGTATTACTGCTGTAAGGGGAAGTGTGGGTTGACTGAGTAGAGTATTACTGCTGTAAGGAGAAGTGTGGGTTGACTGAGTAGAGTATTACTGCTGTAAGGGGACGTGTGGGTTGACTGAGTAGAGTATTACTGCTGTAAGGAGAAGTGTGGGTTGACTGAGTAGAGTATTACTGCTGTAAGGAGAAGTGTGGGTTGACTGAGTAGAGTATTACTGCTGTAAGGAGAAGTGTGGGTTGACTGAGTAGAGTATTACTGCTGTAAGGGGACGTGTGGGTTGACTGAGTAGAGTATTACTGCTGTAAGGGGAAGTGTGGGTTGACTGAGTAGAGTATTACTGCTGTAAGGGGACGTGTGGGTTGACTGAGTAGAGTATTACTGCTGTAAGGAGAAGTGTGGGTTGACTGAGTAGAGTATTACTGCTGTAAGGAGAAGTGTGGGTTGACTGAGTAGAGTATTACTGCTGTAAGGAGAAGTGTGGGTGGACTGAGTAGAGTATTACTGCTGTAAGGGGAAGTGTGGGTTGACTGAGTAGAGTATTACTGCTGTAAGGAGAAGTGTGGGTTGACTGAATAGAGTATTACTGCTGTAAGGAGAAGTGTGGGTTGACTGAGTAGAGTATTACTGCTGTAAGGGGACGTGTGGGTTGACTGAGTAGAGTATTACTGCTGTACGGGGAAGTGTGGGTTGACTGAGTAGAGTATTACTGCTGTAAGGGGAAGTGTGGGTTGACTGAGTAGAGTATTACTGCTGTAAGGGGAAGTGTGGGTTGACTGAGTAGAGTATTACTGCTGTAAGGAGAAGTGTGGGTTGACTGAGTAGAGTATTACTGCTGTAAGGGGAAGTGTGGGTTGACTGAGTAGAGTATTACCGCTGTAAGGAGAAGTGTGGGTTGACTGAGTAGAGTATTACTGCTGTAAGGGAAAGTGTGGGTTGACTGAGTAGAGTATTACCGCTGTAAGGAGAAGTGTGGGTTGACTGAGTAGAATATTACTGCTGTAAGGGGACGTGTGGGTTGACTGAGTAGAGTATTACTGCTGTAAGGAGAAGTGTGGGTTGACTGAGTAGAGTATTACCGCTGTAAGGGGAAGTGTGGGTTGACTGAGTAGAGTATTACTGCTGTAAGGGGACGTGTGGGTTGACTGAGTAGAGTATTACTGCTGTAAGGAGAAGTGTGGGTTGACTGAGTAGAGTATTACTGCTGTAAGGAGACGTGTGGGTTGACTGAGTAGAGTATTACTGCTGTAAGGAGAAGTGTGGGTTGACTGAGTAGAGTATTACTACTGTGTGGGTTGACTGAGTAGAGTATTACTGCTGTAAGGGGAAGTGTGGGTTGACTGAGTAGAGTATTACTGCTGTGTGGGTTGACTGAGTAGAGTATTACTGCTGTCAGGAGAAGTGTGGGTTGACTGAGTAGAGTATTACTGCTGTAAGGGGAAGTGTGGGTTGACTGAGTAGAGTATTACTGCTGTAAGGGGAAGTGTGGGTTGACTGAGTAGAGTATTACTGCTGTAAGGGGAAGTGTGGGTTGACTGAGTAGAGTATTACTGCTGTAAGGAGAAGTTTGGGTTGACTGAGTAGAGTATTACTGCTGTAAGGGGAAGTGTGGGTTGACTGAGTAGAGTATTACTGCTGTAAGGAGAAGTGTGGGTTGACTGAGTAGAGTATTACTGCTGTAAGGAGAAGTGTGGGTGGACTGAGTAGAGTATTACTGCTGTAAGGGGAAGTGTGGGTTGACTGAGTAGAGTATTACTGCTGTAAGGGGACGTGTGTGTTGACTGAGTAGAGTATTACTGCTGTAAGGGGAAGTGTGGGTTGACTGAGTAGAGTATTACTGCTGTAAGGGGAAGTGTGGGTTGACTGAGTAGAGTATTACTGCTGTAAGGGGAAGTGTGGGTTGACTGAGTAGAGTATTACTGCTGTAAGGGGACGTGTGGGTTGACTGAGTAGAGTATTACTGCTGTAAGGGGAAGTGTGGGTTGACTGAGTAGAGTATTACTGCTGTAAGGAGAAGTGTGGGTTGACTGAGTAGGATAATTACTGCTGTAAGGAGAAGTGTGGGTTGACTGAGTAGAGTATTACTGCTGTAAGGGGACGTGTGGGTTGACTTAGTAGAGTATTACTGCTGTAAGGAGAAGTGTAGGTTGACTGAGTAGAGTATTACTGCTGTAAGGGGAAGTGTGGGTTGACTGAGTAGAGTATTACTGCTGTAAGGGGACGTGCGGGTTGACTGAGTAGAGTATTACTGCTGTACGGGGAAGTGTGGGTTGACTGAGTAGAGTATTACTGCTGTAAGGGGACGTGTGGGTTGACTGAGTAGAGTATTACTGCTGTACGGGGAAGTGTGGGTTGACTGAGTAGAGTATTACTGCTGTAAGGGGAAGTGTGGGTTGACTGAGTAGAGTATTACTGCTGTAAGGAGAAGTGTGGGTTGACTGAGTAGAGTATTACTGCTGTACGGGGAAGTGTGGGTTGACTGAGTAGAGTATTACTGCTGTAAGGGGACGTGTGGGTTGACTGAGTAGAGTATTACTGCTGTAAGGAGAAGTGTGGGTTGACTGAGTAGAGTATTACTGCTGTAAGGAGAAGTGTGGGTGGACTGAGTAGAGTATTACTGCTGTAAGGGGAAGTGTGGGTTGACTGAGTAGAGTATTACTGCTGTAAGGGGAAGTGTGGGTTGACTGAGTAGAGTATTACTGCTGTAAGGAGAAGTGTGGGTTGACTGAGTAGAGTATTACTGCTGTAAGGAGAAGTGTGGGTGGACTGAGTAGAGTATTACTGCTGTAAGGAGAAGTGTGGGTTGACTGAGTAGAGTATTACTGCTGTAAGGAGAAGTGTGGGTTGACTGAGTAGAGTATTACTGCTGTAAGGGGAAGTGTGGGTTGACTGAGTAGAGTATTACTGCTGTAAGGATAAGTGTGGGTTGACTGAGTAGAGTATTACTGCTGTAAGGGGAAGTGTGGGTTGACTGAGTAGAGTATTACTGCTGTAAGGAGAAGTGTGGGTTGACTGAGTAGAGTATTACTGCTGTAAGGAGAAGTGTGGGTTGACTGAGTAGAGTATTACTGCTGTAAGGAGAAGTGTGGGTGGACTGAGTAGAGTATTACTGCTGTAAGGGGAAGTGTGGGTTGACTGAGTAGAGTATTACTGCTGTAAGGAGAAGTGTGGGTTGACTGAATAGAGTATTACTGCTGTAAGGAGAAGTGTGGGTTGACTGAGTAGAGTATTACTGCTGTAAGGATAAGTGTGGGTTGACTGAGTAGAGTATTACTGCTGTAAGGGGACGTGTGGGTTGACTGAGTAGAGTATTACTGCTGTAAGGAGAAGTGTGGGTTGACTGAGTAGAGTATTACTGCTGTAAGGAGAAGTGTGGGTGGACTGAGTAGAGTATTACTGCTGTAAGGGGAAGTGTGGGTTGACTGAGTAGAGTATTACTGCTGTAAGGAGAAGTGTGGGTTGACTGAGTAGAGTATTACTGCTGTAAGGGGACGTGTGGGTTGACTGAGTAGAGTATTACTGCTGTAAGGAGAAGTGTGGGTTGACTGAGTAGAGTATTACTGCTGTAAGGAGAAGTGTGGGTTGACTGAGTAGAGTATTACTGCTGTAAGGAGAAGTGTGGGTTGACTGAGTAGAGTATTACTGCTGTAAGGGGACGTGTGGGTTGACTGAGTAGAGTATTACTGCTGTAAGGAGAAGTGTGGGTTGACTGAGTAGAGTATTACTGCTGTAAGGGGACGTGTGGGTTGACTGAGTAGAGTATTACTGCTGTAAGGAGAAGTGTGGGTTGACTGAGTAGAGTATTACTGCTGTAAGGGGAAGTGTGGGTTGACTGAGTAGAGTATTACTGCTGTAAGGGGAAGTGTGGGTTGACTGAGTAGAGTATTACTGCTGTAAGGGGACGTGTGGGTTGACTGAGTAGAGTATTACTGCTGTAAGGAGAAGTGTGGGTTGACTGAGTAGAGTATTACTGCTGTAAGGAGAAGTGTGGGTTGACTGAGTAGAGTATTACTGCTGTAAGGGGAAGTGTGGGTTGACTGAGTAGAGTATTACTGCTGTAAGGAGAAGTGTGGGTTGACTGAGTAGAGTATTACTGCTGTAAGGAGAAGTGTGGGTTGACTGAGTAGAGTATTACTGCTGTAAGGAGAAGTGTGGGTGGACTGAGTAGAGTATTACTGCTGTAAGGGGAAGTGTGGGTTGACTGAGTAGAGTATTACTGCTGTAAGGAGAAGTGTGGGTTGACTGAATAGAGTATTACTGCTGTAAGGAGAAGTGTGGGTTGACTGAGTAGAGTATTACTGCTGTAAGGATAAGTGTGGGTTGACTGAGTAGAGTATTACTGCTGTAAGGGGACGTGTGGGTTGACTGAGTAGAGTATTACTGCTGTAAGGAGAAGTGTGGGTTGACTGAGTAGAGTATTACTGCTGTAAGGAGAAGTGTGGGTGGACTGAGTAGAGTATTACTGCTGTAAGGGGAAGTGTGGGTTGACTGAGTAGAGTATTACTGCTGTAAGGAGAAGTGTGGGTTGACTGAGAAGAGTATTACTGCTGTAAGGGGACGTGTGGGTTGACTGAGTAGAGTATTACTGCTGTAAGGAGAAGTGTGGGTTGACTGAGTAGAGTATTACTGCTGTAAGGAGAAGTGTGGGTTGACTGAGTAGAGTATTACTGCTGTAAGGGGAAGTGTGGGTTGACTGAGTAGAGTATTACTGCTGTAAGGGGACGTGTGGGTTGACTGAGTAGAGTATTACTGCTGTAAGGAGAAGTGTGGGTTGACTGAGTAGAGTATTACTGCTGTAAGGGGAAGTGTGGGTTGACTGAGTAGAGTATTACTGCTGTAAGGGGAAGTGTGGGTTGACTGAGTAGAGTATTACTGCTGTAAGGGGAAGTGTGGGTTGACTGAGTAGAGTATTACTGCTGTAAGGGGACGTGTGGGTTGACTGAGTAGAGTATTACTGCTGTAAGGGGAAGTGTGGGTTGACTGAGTAGAGTATTACTGCTGTAAGGAGAAGTGTGGGTTGACTGAGTAGAGTATTACTGCTGTAAGGAGAAGTGTGGGTTGACTGAGTAGAGTATTACTGCTGTAAGGGGAAGTGTGGGTTGACTGAGTAGAGTATTACTGCTGTAAGGGGAAGTGTGGGTTGACTGAGTAGAGTATTACTGCTGTAAGGGGACGTGTGGGTTGACTGAGTAGAGTATTACTGCTGTAAGGAGAAGTGTGGGTTGACTGAGTAGAGTATTACTGCTGTAAGGGGAAGTGTGGGTTGACTGAGTAGAGTATTACTGCTGTAAGGGGAAGTGTGGGTTGACTGAGTAGAGTATTACTGCTGTAAGGAGAAGTGTGGGTTGACTGAGTAGAGTATTACTGCTGTAAGGAGAAGTGTGGGTTGACTGAGTAGAGTATTACTGCTGTAAGGGGACGTGTGGGTTGACTGAGTAGAGTATTACTGCTGTAAGGGGAAGTGTGGGTTGACTGAGTAGAGTATTACTGCTGTAAGGAGAAGTGTGGGTTGACTGAGTAGAGTATTACTGCTGTAAGGGGAAGTGTGGGTTGACTGAGTAGAGTATTACTGCTGTAAGGGGAAGTGTGGGTTGACTGAGTAGAGTATTACTGCTGTAAGGGGAAGTGTGGGTTGACTGAGTAGAGTATTACTGCTGTAAGGGGACGTTGGCTCTATTTTCTTCATAACTCAATGGCATTGTGTCAATTAAATGATAATCCTCTGTAGCTGTTGGCTCAAAGCCAGGATTTCCATTAACATCCCTACATAAACAATATATTGGATGAAAGCATTTGCTAAATGGCATATATATATATATATATATACAGTTGAAGTCTGAAGTTTACATAAACCTAGGTTGGAGTCATTAAAACTCGTTTTTCAACCATTCCACAAATTTCTGGTTAACAAACTATAGTTTTGGCAAGTCGGTTAGGACATCTACTTTGTGCATGACACAAGTCATTTTTCCAACAATTGTTTACAGACAGATTATTTCAATTACAATTCACTGTATCACAATTCCAGTTTACATACACTAAGATGACTGTGCCTTCAAACAGCTTGGAAAATTCCAGAAAATTATGTAATGGCTTTAAAAGCTTCTGATAGGCTAATTGACATAAGTCCAACCTTCCATATTTCAAGGCCAACCTTCCAACTCAGTGCCTCTTTGCTTGACAACATGGGAAAATCTAAAGAAATCAGCCAAGACATCAGAAAAAAATTGGAGACCTCCACAAGTCTGGTTCATCCTTGGGAGCAATTTCCAAACGCCTGAAGGTACCACGTTCATCTGTACAAACAATAGTACGCAGGTATAAACACCATGGGACCATCCAGACGTTATATCGCTCAGGAAGGAGACGCGTTAGTCTCCTAGAGATGAACCCTAACCCTAACCCTAAACCTGACTCAGTTACAACAGCTCTGTCAGGAGGAATGGGCCAAAATTCACCCAACTTATTGTGGGAAGCTTGTGGAAGGCTACCTGAAACGTTTGACCCAAGTTAAACAATTTAAAGGCAATGCTAACAAATACTAATTGAGTGTATGTAAACTTCTGACCCACTGGGAATGTGATGAAAGAAATTAAAACTGAAATAAATCATTCTCTCTACTATTATTCTGACATTTCACATTCTTAAAATAAAGTGGTGATCCTATCTGATCTAGACAGAGAATTTTTACTCAGATTAAATGTCAGGAATTGTGAAAAACTGAGTTTAAATGTATTTGGCTAAGGTGTATGTAAACTGCTGACTTGTTTTTGAAAGAAAAGCAAATTTTTTGTCCAATAAAATAACTTTAAATTGATCAGAAATACAGTGTAGACATTGTTAATGTTGTAAATGTTTACTGGAATATCTGCATAGACGTACGGAGGCCCATTATTAGCAACCGTCACTCCTGTGTTCCAATGGCACGTTGTGTTAGCTAATCCAAGTTAGTCATTTTAAAAGGCTAATTGATCATTAGAAAACCCTTTTGCAATTATGTTAGCACAGCTGAAAACTGTTGTTCCGATTAAAGAAGCAATAAAACTGGCCAGAAAAGCACAAACTGGCTCTAACCAGAATAGAAAGAGGAGTGAGACGCCCGGGGCAGATCTGAGCAAGAAGACAAGTACATTAGAGTGTCTAGTTTTAGAAACAGACGCCTCACAAGTTCTCAACTGGCAGCTTCATTAAATAGTACCCTCAAAACATCAACAGTGAAGAGGCGACTCTGGGATGCTGGCCTTCTAGGCAGAGTTGCAACGGAAAAGCCATATCTCAGACTGGCCAATAAAAATAAAAGATTAAGATGGACAAAAGAACACAAACTTTACAGAGGAACTCTTCCTAGAAGGCCAGCATCCCGGAGTCGCCTCTTCACTGTTGACTTTGAGACTGGTGTTTTGCGGGTACTATTTAATGAAGCTGCTAGTTGAGGAAATTGTGAGGTTTATGTGTTCAGGACAGATGGGGTTCTGAACGATGTTCTGAATGATACTGAATTACATTTCCACGGGGGTCCCCAGACAACAGCAGAAAGATGCGCTGACCCCCCCCCCCCCCCATCCCAAGATGTAATCCGACTGTTTGTGCAGTAATTCAATCACTCGCTGTCTCTCTCTGTATGTTAAATGAAATATGGTTCAGTACACTGGTGTAAAGTACTTAATTAGTAAACATACTTTAAAGTACTACTTGAGTAGTTTTTTGGACTTTACTTTACTATTTATATTTTTGCTAACTTTTACATTTAGTTCACTACATTCCTAAAGAAAATACTGTACTTTTTCGTCCATACATTTTCCATGACACCCAAAATTACAGTTTGACAGGAAAATGGCCCAATTCACACACTTATCAAGAGAACATCCCTGGTCATCCCTATTGACTCTGATCTGGTGGACTCACTAAACAAAGAACATCCCTGGTCATCCCTACTGTCTCTGATCTGGAGGACTCACTAAACGGAGAACATCCCTGGTCAACCCTACTGCCTCTGATCTGGAGGACTCACTAAACAGAGAACATCCCTGGTCAACCCTACTGCCTCTAATCTGGAGGACTCACTAAACAGAGAACATCCCTGGTCATCCCTACTGCCTCTGATCTGGAGGACTCACTAAACAGAGAACATCCCTGGTCATCCCTACTGCCTCTGATCTGGAGGACTCACTAAACAGAGAACATCCCTGGACATCCCTACTGCCTCTGATCTGGTGGACTCACTAAACAGAGAACATCCCTGGTCATCCCTCCTGCCTCTGATCTGGTGGACTCACTAAACAGAGAACATCCTGGTCATCCCTACTGCCTCTGATCTGGAGGACTCACTAAACAGAGAACATCCCTGGTCATCCCTACTGCTTCTGATCTGGAGGACTCACTAAACAGAGAACATCCCTGGTCATCCCTACTGCCTCTGATCTGGAGGACTCACTAAACCGAGAACATCCCTGGTCATCCCTACTGCCTCTGATCTGGAGGACTCACTAAACAGAGAACATCCCTGGTCATCCCTACTGCCTCTGATCTGGTGGACTCACTAAACAGAGAACATCCCTGGTCATCCCTACTGCCTCTGATCTGGAGGACTCACTAAACAGAGAACATCCCTGGTCATCCCTACTGCCTCTGATCTGGAGGACTCACTAAACAGAGAACATCCCTGGACATCCCTACTGCCTCTGATCTGGTGGACTCACTAAACAGAGAACATCCCTGGTCATCCCTCCTGCCTCTGATCTGGTGGACTCACTAAACAGAGAACATCCTGGTCATCCCTACTGCCTCCGATCTGGAGGACTCACTAAACAGAGAACATCCCTGGTCATCCCTACTGCCTCTGATCTGGAGGACTCATTAAACAGAGAACATCCCTGGTCATCCCTACTGCCTCTGATCTGGAGGACTCACTAAACCGAGAACATCCCTGGTCATCCCTACTGCCTCTGATCTGGAGGACTCACTAAATAGAGAACATCCCTGGTCATCCCTACTGCCTCTGATCTGGTGGACTCACTAAACAGAGAACATCCCTGGTCATCCCTACTGCCTCTGATCTGGAGGACTCACTAAACAGAGAACATCCCTGGTCATCCCTACTGCCTCTGATCTGGTGGACTCACTAAACAGAGAACATCCCTGGTCATCCCTACTGCCTCTGATCTGGTGGACTCACTAAACAGAGAACATCCCTGGTCATCCCTACTGCCTCTGATCTGGAGGACTCACTAAACAGAGAACATCCCTGGTCATCCCTACTGCCTCTGATCTGGAGGACTCACTAAACAGAGAACATCCCTGGTCATCCCTACTGCCTCTGATCTGGTGGACTCACTAAACAGAGAACATCCCTGGTCATCCCTACTGCCTCTGATCTGGTGGACTCACTAAACAGAGAACATCCCTGGTCATCCCTACTGCTTCTGATCTGGAGGACTCACTAAACAGAGAACATCCTGGTCATCCCTACTGCCTCTGATCTGGAGGACTCACTAAACAGAGAACATCCCTGGTCATCCCTACTGCTTCTGATCTGGAGGACTCACTAAACAGAGAACATCCCTGGTCATCTCTACTGCCTCTGATCTGGTGGACTCACTAAACAGAGAACATCCTGGTCATCCCTACTGCCTCTGATCTGGTGGACTCACTAAACAGAGAACATCCCTGGTCATCCCTCCTGCCTCTGATCTGGTGGACTCACTAAACAGAGAACATCCTGGTCATCCCTACTGCCTCTGATCTGGAGGACTCACTAAACAGAGAACATCCCTGGTCATCCCTACTGCTTCTGATCTGGAGGACTCACTAAACAGAGAACATCCCTGGTCATCCCTACTGCCTCTGATCTGGAGGACTCACTAAACAGAGAACATCCCTGGTCATCCCTACTGCCTCTGATCTGGAGGACTCACTAAACAGAGAACATCCCTGGTCATCCCTACTGCCTCTGATCTGGTGGACTCACTAAACAGAGAACATCCCTGGTCATCCCTACTGCCTCTGATCTGGAGGATTCACTAAACAGAGAACATCCCTGGTCATCCCTACTGCCTCTGATCTGGTGGACTCACTAAACAGAGAACATCCCTGGTCATCCCTACTGCCTCTGATCTGGTGGACTCACTAAACAGAGAACATCCCTGGTCATCCCTACTGCCTCTGATCTGGAGGACTCACTAAACAGAGAACATCCCTGGTCATCCCTACTGCCTCTGATCTGGAGGACTCACTAAACAGAGAACATCCCTGGTCATCCCTACTGCCTCTGATCTGGTGGACTCACTAAACAGAGAACATCCCTGGTCATCCCTACTGCCTCTGATCTGGAGGACTCACTAAACAGAGAACATCCTGGTCATCCCTACTGCCTCTGATCTGGAGGACTCACTAAACAGAGAACATCCCTGGTCATCCCTACTGCTTCTGTTCTGGAGGACTCACTAAACAGAGAACATCCCTGGTCATCCCTACTGCCTCTGATCTGGTGGACTCACTAAACAGAGAACATCCCTGGTCATCCCTACTGCCTCTGATCTGGTGGACTCACTAAACAGAGAACATCCCTGGTCATCTCTACTGCCTCTGATCTGGAGGACTCACTAAACAGAGAACATCCCTGGGCATCCCTACTGCCTCTGATCTGGAGGACTCACTAAACAGAGAACATCCCTGGTCATCTCTACTGCCTCTGATCTGGTGGACTCACTAAACAGAGAACATCCCTGGTCATCCCTACTGCCTCTGATCTGGAGGACTCACTAAACAGAGAACATCCCTGGTCATCTCTACTGCCTCTGAACTTGGGACTTCCTTTGTAAATGTTGTCTGAGTGTTGGAGTGTGCCCCTGCCTGTCCGTCAATAAAAATAAAACATTTTAATTGTGCAGTCTGGTTTGCTTAATATACGGAATTTGAAATGGTTTATACTTTTACTTTTGATACATAAGTACATTTAAAACCAAATACTTTTAGACTTTTACTCAAGTAGTATTTTACCGGGTGACTTTTTATGACAAATTGAGTACTTTTCCACCACTGGTTCAGTACTGTAACTTAATTCTGTCCCTATCCTCTTTGAGCGTGTGACTGGATTACACCCACCCTCCACCCTCCACCCCACTCCATCCTCCACCCTCCACCCTCCACCCTCCATCCTCCACCCTCCACCCTCCACCCTCCACCCTCCACCCACCATCCTCCACCCTCCACCCTCCATCCTCCACCCTCCACCCTCCACCCTCCATCCTCCACCCTCCACCCTCCACCCTCCACCCTCCATCCTCCACCCTCCACCCTCCACCCTCCATCCTCCATCCTCCACCCTCCATCCTCCATCCTCCACCCTCCATCCTCCACCCTCCACCCTCCACCCTCCATCCTCCACCCTCCACCCTCCATCCTCCATCCTCCACCCTCCACCCTCCATCCTCCATCCTCCATCCTCCATCCTCCACCCTCCACCCTCCACCCTCCATCCTCCACCCTCCACCCTCCATCCTCCATCCTCCATCCTCCACCCTCCACCCTCCATCCTCCACCCTCCATCCTCCACCCTCCACCACCCTCCACCCTCCACCCTCCATCCTCCACCCTCCATCCTCCACCCTCCATCCTCCACCCTCCACCCTCCACCCTCCACCCTCCATCCTCCTCCACCCTCCATCCTCCACATCGCAAAACTCAAGCCTACTTGATGGTAACAGCACTCAATGTTGCCCTTAGTGGCCGGTTTTGAAGACGTCCTAAAGGCAATAAAAAAACATCCAATTTAAAAGTCAATCTTGAGTGATCTGGCTTGAATTCAGACTGTTTATGCATTAATTAAATCTCTCTCTGGCTCTCTCTGTTTGGTCCATTAAATATGGCTAAGTATTGTAACCTAATTATGTCTGTATCCTCTTTGAGTGTGTGTGTTCTCTCATAGAGCAGTCTTTAATGCTGTTAACATTGTTGTTGACACACACAGTCTCCTATTGGCCTAAACGAGCTTCAACCTTCACAGTCTGCTAATGGCCTAAACGAGCTTCATCCTTCACAGTCTCTTATTGGCCTAAACGAGCTTCATCCTTCACGGTCTCCTATTGGCCTAAACAAGCTTCAACCTTCACAGTCTCTTATTGTCCTAAACAAGCTTCAGCATTCACAGTCTGCTATTGGCCTAAACAAGCTTCAGCCTACACAGTCTCCTATTGGCCTAAACAAGCTTCAACCTTCACAGTCTCCTATTGGCCTAAACAAGCTTCAGTCTTCACAGTCTGCTATTGGCCTAAACAAGCTTCAGCCTTCACAGTTTCCTATTGGCCTAAACAAGCTTTAACCTTCACAGTCTGCTATTGGCCTAAACACGCTTCAGCCTTCACAGTCTCCTATTGGCCTAAACAAGCTTCAGCCTTCACAGTCTGCTAATCGCCTAAACGAGCTTCAGCCTTCACAGTCTCCCATTGGCCTAAACAAGCTTCAGCCTTCACAGTCTGCTAATCGCCTAAACAAGCTTCAGCCTTCACAGTCTGCTAATTGCCTAAACAAGCTTCAGCCTTCACAGTCTGCTAATCGCCTAAATGAGCTTCAGCCTTCACAGTCTCCCATTGGCCTAAACAAGCTTCAGCCTTCACAGTGTGCTAATGGCCTAAACAAGCTTCAGCCTTCACAGTCTCCCATTGGCCTAAACAAGCTTCAGCCTTCACAGTCTGCTAATCGCCTAAACAAGCTTCAGTCTTCACAGTCTGCTAATCGCCTAAACAAGCTTCAGCCTTCACAGTCGCTAATCGCCTAAATGAGCTTCAGCCTTCACAGTCTCCCATTGGCCTAAACAAGCTTCAGCCTTCACAGTCTGCTAATGGCCTAAACAAGCTTCAGCCTTCACAGTCTCCTATTGGCCTAAACAAGCTTCAGCCTTCACAGTCTCCTATTGGCCTAAACGAGTCCATTATAACTTGGCTATAAACACGAGGTACGAACACCGAGTCCATGATAACGTGGCTATAAACACGAGGTACGAGCACCGAGTCCATGATAACTTGGCTATAAACACGAGGTACGAGCACCGGGTCCATTATAACTTGGCTATAAACACGAGGTACGAGCACCGAGTCCATGATAACGTGGCTATAAACACGAGGTACGAGACCCGAGTCCATGATAACTTGGCTATAAACACGAGGTACGAGCACCGAGTCCATGATAACGTGGCTATAAACACGAGGTACGAGCACCGAGTCCATGATAACTTGGCTATAAACACGAGGTACGAGCACCGAGTCCATGATAACTTGGCTATAAACACGAGGTACGAGCACCGAGTCCATGATACCTTGGCTATAAACACGAGGTACGAGCACCGAGTCCATGATAACTTGGCTATAAACACGAGGTACGAGCACCGAGTCCATGATAACTTGGCTATAAACACGAGGTACGAGCACCGAGTCCATGATAACTTGGCTATAAACACGAGGTACGAACACCGAGTCCATGATAACTTGGCTATAAACACGAGGTACGAGACCAGAGTCCATGATAACTTGGCTATAAACACGAGGTACGAGCACAGAGTCCATGATAACGTGGCTATAAACACGAGGTATGAACACCGAGTCCATGATAACTTGGCTATAAACACGAGGTACGAGCACAGAGTCCATGATAACGTGGCTATAAACACGAGGTATGAACACCGAGTCCATGATACCTTGGCTATAAACACGAGGTACGAGCACCGAGTCCATGATAACTTGGCTATAAACACGAGGTACGAGCACCGAGTCCATGATAACTTGGCTGTAAACACGAGGTACGAGCACCGAGTCCATGATACCTTGGCTATAAACACGAGGTACGAGCACCGAGTCCATGATAACTTGGCTATAAACACGAGGTACGAACACCGAGTCCATGATAACTTGGCTATAAACACGAGGTACGAGACCCGAGTCCATGATAACTTGGCTATAAACACGAGGTACGAGCACAGAGTCCATGATAACGTGGCTATAAACACGAGGTATGAACACCGAGTCCATGATAACTTGGCTATAAACACGAGGTACGAGCACCGAGTCCATGATAACTTGGCTGTAAACACGAGGTACGAGCACCGAGTCCATGATACCTTGGCTATAAACACGAGGTACGAGCACCGAGTCCATGATAACGTGGCTATAAACACGAGGTACGAGCACCGAGTCCATGATAACGTGGCTATAAACACGAGGTACGAGCACCGAGTCCATGATAACTTGGCTATAAACACGAGGTACGAGCACCGAGTCCATGATAACGTGGCTATAAACACGAGGTACGAGCACCGAGTCCATGATAACGTGGCTATAAACACGAGGTACGAGCACCGAGTCCATGATAACTTGGCTATAAACACGAGGTACGAGCACCGAGTCCATGATAACTTGGCTATATACACGAGGTACGAGCACCGAGTCCATGATAACGTGGCTATATACACGGGTACCAGTACCGAGTCCATGATAACTTGGCTATAAACACGAGGTACGAGCACTGAGTCCATGATAACGTGGCTATAAACACGAGGTACGAGCACCGAGTCCATGATAACGTGGCTATAAACACGAGGTACGAGCACCGAGTCCATGATAACTTGGCTATAAACACGAGGTACGAGCACCGAGTCCATGATAACTTGGCTATAAACACGAGGTACGAGCACCGAGTCCATGATAACTTGGCTATAAACACGGGGTACCAGTACCGAGTCCATGATAACGTGGCTATAAACACGAGGTACGAGCACCGAGTCCATGATAACGTGGCTATATACACGGGTACCAGTACCGAGTCCATGATAACGTGGCTATAAACACGAGGTACGAGCACCGAGTCCATGATAACTTGGCTATAAACACGAGGTACGAGCACGGAGTCCATGATAACTTGGCTATAAACACGAGGTACGAACACCGAGTCCATGATAACTTGGCTATAAACACGAGGTACGAGCACCGAGTCCATGATAACTTGGCTATAAACACGACGTACGAGCACCGAGTCCATGATAACTTGGCTATAAACACGAGGTACGAGCACCGAGTCCATGATAACTTGGCTATAAACACGAGGTACGAGCACCGAGTCCATGATAACGTGGCTATAAACACGAGGTACGAGCATCGAGTTCATGATAACTTGGCTATAAACACGAGGTACGAGCACCGAGTCCATGATAACTTGGCTATAAACACGAGGTACGAGCACCGAGTCCATGATAACTTGGCTATAAACACGAGGTACGAGCACCGAGTCCATGATAACGTGGCTATATACACGAGGCACGAGCACCGAGTCCATGATAACTTGGCTATAAACACGAGGTACGAGCACCGAGTTCATGATAACGTGGCTATAAACACGAGGTACGAGCACCGAGTCCATGATAACTTGGCTATAAACACGAGGTACTGGCACCGAGTCCATGATAACTTGGCTATAAACACGAGGTACGAGCACCGAGTCCATGATAACTTGGCTATAAACGCGAGGTACGAACACAGAGTCCATGATAACTTGGCTAATAACACGAGGTACGAGCACCGAGTCCATGATAACTTGGCTATAAACACGAGGTACGAGCACCGAGTCCATGATAACTTGGCTATAAACACGAGGTACGAGCACCGAGTCCATGATAACGTGGCTATAAACACGAGGTACGAGCACCGAGTCCATGATAACGTGGCTATAAACACGAGGTACGAGCACCGAGTCCATGATAACTTGGCTATAAACACGAGGTACGAGCACCGAGTCCATGATACCTTGGCTATAAACACGAGGTACGAGCACCGAGTCCATGATAACTTGGCTATAAACACGAGGTACGAGCACCGAGTCCATGATAACTTGGCTATAAACACGAGGTACGAGCACCGAGTCCATGATAACGTGGCTATAAACACGAGGTACGAGCACCGAGTCCATGATAACGTGGCTATAAACACGAGGTACGAGCACCGAGTCCATGATAACTTGGCTATAAACACGAGGTACGAGCACCGAGTCCATGATAACTTGGCTATATACACGAGGTACGAGCACCGAGTCCATGATAACGTGGCTATATACACGGGTACCAGTACCGAGTCCATGATAACTTGGCTATAAACACGAGGTACGAGCACCGAGTCCATGATAACGTGGCTATAAACACGAGGTACGAGCACCGAGTCCATGATAACTTGGCTATAAACACGAGGTACGAGCACCGAGTCCATGATAACTTGGCTATATACACGGGTACCAGTACCGAGTCCATGATAACGTGGCTATAAACACGAGGTACAAGCACCGAGTCCATGATAACGTGGCTATATACACGGGTACCAGTACCGAGTCCATGATAACTTGGCTATAAACACGAGGTACGAGCACCGAGTCCATGATAACTTGGCTATAAACACGAGGTACGAGCACGGAGTCCATGATAACTTGGCTATAAAGACGAGGTACGAACACCGAGTCCATGATAACTTGGCTATAAACACGAGGTACGAGCACCGAGTTCATGATAACGTGGCTATAAACACGAGGTACGAGCACCGAGTCCATGATAACTTGGCTATAAACACGAGGTACTGGCACCGAGTCCATGATAACTTGGCTATAAACACGAGGTACTGGCACCGAGTCCATGATAACTTGGCTATAAACACGAGGTACGAGCACCGAGTCCATGATAACTTGGCTATAAACGCGAGGTACGAACACAGAGTCCATGATAACTTGGCTAATAACACGAGGTACGAGCACCGAGTCCATGATAACTTGGCTATAAACACGAGGTACGAGCACCGAGTCCATGATAACTTGGCTATAAACACGAGGTACGAGCACCGAGTCCATGATAACGTGGCTATAAACACGAGGTACGAGCACCGAGTCCATGATAACGTGGCTATAAACACGAGGTACGAGCACCGAGTCCATGATAACTTGGCTATAAACACGAGGTACGAGCACCGAGTCCATGATACCTTGGCTATAAACACGAGGTACGAGCACCGAGTCCATGATAACTTGGCTATAAACACGAGGTACGAGCACCGAGTCCATGATAACTTGGCTATAAACACGAGGTACGAGCACCGAGTCCATGATAACGTGGCTATAAACACGAGGTACGAGCACCGAGTCCATGATAACGTGGCTATAAACACGAGGTACGAGCACCAAGTCCATGATAACTTGGCTATAAACACGAGGTACGATCACCGAGTCCATGATAACGTGGCTATAAACACGAGGTACGAGCACAGAGTCCATGATAACTTGGCTATAAACACGAGGTACGGGCACCGAGTCCATGATAACTTGGCTGTATACACGGGTACCAGTACCGAGTCCATGATAACTTGGCTGTATACACGGGTACCAGTACCGAGTCCAAGATAACTTGGCTGTATACACGGGTACCAGTACCGAGTCCATGATAACTTGGCTATATACACGGGTACGAGCACCGAGTCGATGTGCAGGGGTACGAGGTAGGCACATATAACTAGGAATACAGTGATGGATAATAAACAGTAGCAGATTAGTCAAAAAAGTTCAATGCAGATAATTATTTTGCACAATTTAACTAATTATTTAGCAGCCTATTCAGGTTCCTGTTGGTTCCAGACTTGGTGCATCGGTACCGCTTGCCGTGCGGTAGCAGAGAGAACAGTCTATGCCTAAGGTGGCTGGAGTCTTCGACTATTTTTAGGGTCTTCCTCTGACACCGCCTGGTATAGGGTGAGGTGTGCTTCATTCTATAGCTACAAAACAACCTGAAATCTCCAGGAGGGATACGTTGTAGGTGAAAAAGGTCATTCAAATAATCAAATTCAACCTAGCTAATTTCCGATTTATACGAAATTGTTTGACTACAGAGGTAGCAAAACTGTACTTCAAATCTATGATAGTCCCCCACTTAACATACTGCTTGACTAGTTGGCCCCAAGCTTGCTGTACAACATTAAAACCCATTCAGTCGGTCTACAAACAGGCTCTCAAAGTGCTTGATAGAAAGCCCAATAGCCATCACCACTGTTACATCCTCAGAAAGCATGAGCTCCTGAGTTGGGAAAATCTTGTGCAATACACCGACGCATGTCTTGTATTCAAGATCCTAAATGGCCAGGCTCCCCCTCCACTCAGTATTTTTGTTAAACAGAAAACCCAAACATATAGCAGCAGATCCACAAGGTCTGCCATGAGAGGTGACTGTATAGTTCCCTTAAGGAAAAGCACCATTAGTAAATCCGCTTTCTCTGTGAGAGCTTCCCATGTCTGGAATACACTGCCGTCAGACACACATAACTGCACCACATATCACACTTTCACAAAATGCCTGAAGACATGGCTAAAGGTCAATCAGATTTGTGAACATAATCCCTAGCTGTGTATTGCCGCTTTACATGTTGTCTGTTGTCTGTAGCTTGTGAGGTGTGGAAACACTTTGTTGCTTTTATGAATTTTGGCTAAGTATTTTGTTCTATGTTGCTCTGTCTGTATGCTATGTCTTGCTTGTTCTATGTTGCTCTGTCTGTATACTACGTCTTGCTTGTTCTATGTTGCTCTGTCTGTATGCTACGTCTTGTTCTATGTTGCTCTGTCTGTATGCTACGTCTTGCTTGTTCTATGTTGCTCTGTCTGTATGCTACGTCTTGCTTGTTCTATGTTGCTCTGTCTGTATGCTACGTCTTGTTCTATGTTGCTCTGTCTGTATGCTACGTCTTGTTCTATGTTGCTCTGTCTGTATGCTATGTCTTGCTTGTCCTATGTTGCTCTGTCTGTATGCTATGTCTTGCTTGTTCTATGTTGCTCTGTCTGTATGCTATGTCTTGCTTGTTCTATGTTGCTCTGTCTGTATGCTATGTCTTGCTTGTTCTATGTTGCTCTGTCTGTATGCTACGTCTTGTTCTATGTTGCTCTGTCTGTATGCTACGTCTTGCTTGTCCTATGTTTCTCTGTCTGTATGCTACGTCTTGCTTGTCCTATGTTGCTCTGTCTGTATGCTGTGTCTTGCTTGTTCTATGTTGCTCTGTCTGTATGCTATGTCTTGCTTGTTCTATGTTGCTCTGTCTGTATGCTATGTCTTGCTTGTTCTATGTTGCTCTGTCTGTATGCTATGTCTTGCTTGTTCTATGTTGCTCTGTCTGTATGCTATGTCTTGCTTGTTCTATGTTGCTCTGTCTGTATGACATGTCTTGCTTGTTCTATGTTGCTCTGTCTGTATGCTACGTCTTGTTCTATGTTGCTCTGTCTGTATGCTATGTCTTGCTTGTTCTATGTTGCTCTGTCTGTATGCTATGTCTTGCTTGTTCTATGTTGCTCTGTCTGTATGCTATGTCTTGCTTGTTCTATGTTGCTCTGTCTGTATGCTATGTCTTGCTTGTTCTATGTTGCTCTGTCTGTATGCTACGTCTTTGTTGCTCTGTCTGTATGCTACGTCTTGCTTGTTCTATGTTGCTCTGTCTGTATGCTACGTCTTGCTTGTCCTATGTTGCTCTGTCTGCATGCTACGTCTTGTTCTATGTTGCTCTGTCTGTATGCTACGTCTTGCTTGTTCTATGTTTCTCTGTCTGCATGCTACGTCTTTTCCTATGTTGCTCTGTCTGTATGCTACGTCTTGTTCTATGTTGCTCTGTCTGTATGCTACGTCTTGCTTGTCCTATGTTGCTCTGTCTGCATGCTATGTCTTGTTCTATGTTGCTCTGTCTGTATGCTACGTCTTGCTTGTCCTATGTTGCTCTGTCTGCATGCTACGTCTTGTTCTATGTTGCTCTGTCTGCATGCTACGTCTTGTTCTATGTTGCTCTGTCTGTATGCTACGTCTTGCTTGTCCTATGTTGCTCTGTCTGTATGCTACGTCTTGCTTGTTCTATGTTGCTCTGTCTGTATGCTACGTCTTGTTCTATGTTGCTCTGTCTGCATGCTACGTCTTGTTCTATGTTGCTCTGTCTGTATGCTACGTCTTGCTTGTTCTATGTTGCTCTGTCTCTATGCTACGTCTTGCTTGTTCTATGTTGCTCTGTCTGTATGCTATTTCTTGCTTGTTCTATGTTGCTTTGTCTGTATGCTACGTCTTGCTTGTTCTATGTTGCTCTGTCTGTATGCTATGTCTTGCGTGTGTTCATCTAACAGTTTAACTTTCGTCCGTCCCCTCGCCCCGACCCGGGCGCGAACCAGGGACCCTCTGCACACATCAACAACAGTCACCCACGAAGCATCGTTACCCATTGTTCGAAAAAGGCGCGGATCTTGTAGAGCCAGGGGAACCACTGCTTCAAGGTCTCAGAGCAAGTGACGTCACCGATTGAAAGGCTATTAGCGCGCACCACCGCTAACTAGCTAGCGAGATGTTGAAAATGTCAGTGAAGACACTTGTCAGCTGGTCAGCGCATGCTCTGTGTACGCGTCCTGGTAATCCATCTGGCCCTGCAGCCTTGTGAATGTTGACCTGTTTACAGGTCTCCCTCATATCAGCTACGGAGAGCGTGATCACACAGTCGTCCGGAACAGCTGGTGCTCTCATGCATGGTTCAGTGTTGCTTGCCTTGAAGCGAGCATAGAAGATATTTAACTCGTCTGGTAGGCTCACGTCATTGGGCAGCTCGCGGCTGGGTTTCCTTGTGTAATCCGTGATAGTTTGCACGCCAAGCCACATCCAACAAGCTTCAGAGCCGGAGTAGTAAGATTCGATCTTAGATGTTTTGCCAGTTTGATGGTTCGTCAGAGGACGCAGCAGGATTTCTTATAAGCTTTTGTTTTAGTGTCCTGCTCCTTGAAAGCATCAGTTCTAGCCTTTAGCTCGGTGCGGATGTTGCATGTAACCCATGGCTTCTGGTTGGGATATGTACGTACGGTCAATGTACGGAGACGACATCGTCGATGCACTTATTAATGAAACCGGTGACTGATGTGGTGTACTCCTCAATGTCATTGGATAAATCCCGGAACATATTCAGAAACAGTTCTGTAGCTCAGCATCGGCTTCATCTGACCACTTGTGTATTGAGCGAGTCACTGGTACTTCCTGTTTGAGTTTTTCCTTGTAAGCAGGAGTCAGGAGGGTAGAGTTCTGGTCAGATTTCTATGAGTAGCGTAAACGTGATCTATAGTTGTTTTGCCTCTAGTTGCACACCTGGTAAAAATGAAGTAAGACGGAATTCAGTTTCCCTGCATTAAAGTCTCCGGGCCACTAGGAGCCCCAGAGTGAATGGATGATCTCCACATGTGTTGTTCCCACTGTGAAGCATGGAGGAGGTGGTGTGGGGTTGCTTTGTTGGTGACCATGTCTGTGATTGATTTAGAAGGCATCCTTCAAGGCATCCTTAACCAGCATGGCTACCACAGCATTCTGCATCTATACGCCATCCAATAAGTTTGCCTGCATTAATGTCTCCGGCCACTAGGAGCGCCACCTCTGGATGAGCATGTTCTTGTTTGCTTATTATAGTGTTGGTTGAGTGAAGTCTTAATGCCAGTATCGGTTTGTGGTGGTAAACAGACAGCTATGAAAAATATAGATGAAAACACTGTGTGTGTGTGTGCTGCTGTGAGTGTGTATTCCTGTGTGTACTATGTCCTCACCCAGTACAGTAAGGTAGGCCTTGGCGGTCTTGACAGGCATGGTGAACAGAGAACAGGTGTACATCCCCTCGTCAGCCAGTGTGATCTCACTGATACTGATGGTCAGCTCGGACCACGACGCCCTCACCAGCTCTATCCGGTTATCTCTCAGAGCTAAAGAGAGAAAGACAGAGAGGGAGAGAGAGAGAGAGAGAGACAAAGAGAGAGAACAGAGAGGGAGGGAGAGAGAGAGACAAAGAGAGAGAGCAGAGAGGGAGGGAGAGAGAGAGACAAAGAGAGAAAGACAGAGAGGGAGAGAGAGAGAGAGAGAGACAAAGAGGGAGGGAGAGAGAGAGAGAGAGAGAGAGAGAGAGAGAGAGAGAGAGAGAGAGAGAGAGAGAGAGACATAGATATAATTGAATAATGACTATTATCACTAACAATAACAATGTCCACATCTTATTTCATCACACACAATATTTCAACAAAAAACGGAACAAATGTACTTGTTACAGTCATCCCTGAGTGGTGCACTTGAGGAGAGATGAGAGGGACAGAGAGTAGAGGGCTAGAGAGGAGAGGGTTAGAGAGGAGAGGACTAGAGAGGAGAGGGCTAGAGAGGAGAGGGCTCGAGAGGAGAGGGCTAGAGAGGAGAGGGCTAGAGAGGAGAGGGCTAGAGAGGAGAGGGCTCGAGAGGAGAGGGCTAGAGAGGAGAGGACTAGAGAGGAGAGGGCTA
The DNA here is from genome assembly GCF_045679555.1 of Salvelinus alpinus. Lineage (NCBI taxonomy): Eukaryota > Metazoa > Chordata > Actinopteri > Salmoniformes > Salmonidae > Salvelinus > Salvelinus alpinus. Next base: position 56,510,135 of record NC_092098.1, read on the forward strand.
GAGAGGAGAGGGCTAGAGAGGAGAGGACTAGAGAGGAGAGGGCTAGAGAGGAGAGGGCTAGAGAGGAGAGGACTAGAGAGGAGAGAACTAGAGAGGAGAGGGCTAGAGAGGAGAGGACTAGAGAGGAGAGGGCTAGAGAGGAGATGACTAGAGAGGAGAGGGCTAGAGAGGAGAGGGCTAGAGAGGAGAGGGCTAGAGAGGAGAGGGCTAGAGAGGAGAGGACTAGAGAGGAGAGGGCTAGAGAGGAGAGGGCTAGAGAGGAGAGGACTAGAGAGGAGAGGGCTAGAGAGGAGAGGGCTAGAGAGGAGAGGGCTAGAGAGGAGAGGGCTAGAGAGGAGAGGACTAGAGAGGAGAGAACTAGAGAGGAGAGGGCTAGAGAGGAGAGGACTAGAGAGGAGAGGGCTAGAGAGGAGAGGGCTAGAGAGGAGAGGGCTAGAGAGGAGAGGACTATAGAGGAGAGAACTAGAGAGGAGAGGGCTAGAGAGGAGAGGGCTAGAGAGGAGAGGGCTAGAGAGGAGAGGGCTAGAGAGGAGAGGACTAGAGAGGAGAGAACTAGAGAGGAGAGGGCTAGAGAGGAGAGGACTAGAGAGGAGAGGACTAGAGAGGAGAGGGCTAGAGAGGAGAGGGCTAGAGAGGAGAGGGCTAGAGAGGAGAGGGCTAGAGAGGAGAGGGCTAGAGAGGAGAGGGCTAGAGAGGAGAGGGCTAGAGAGGAGAGGGCTAGAGAGGAGAGGGCTAGAGAGGAGAGGTCTAGAGAGGAGAGAACTATAGAGGAGAGGTCTAGAGAGGAGAGGGCTAGAGAGGAGAGGGCTAGAGAGGAGAGGGCTAGAGAGGAGAGGGCTAGAGAGGAGAGGGCTCGAGAGGAGAGAGCTAGAGAGGAGAGGGCTAGAGAGGAGAGGACTACAGAGGAGAGGACTAGAGAGGAGAGGGCTACAGAGGAGAGGGCTAGAGAGGAGAGGGCTAGAGAGGAGAGGGCTAGAGAGGAGAGGGCTAGAGAGGAGAGGGCTAGAGAGGAGAGGACTAGAGAGGAGAGGGCTAGAGAGGAGAGGGCTAGAGAGGAGAGGGCTAGAGAGGAGAGGACTACAGAGGAGAGGACTAGAGAGGAGAGGGCTAGAGAGGAGAGGACTAGAGAGGAGAGGACTAGAGAGGAGAGGGCTAGAGAGGAGAGGGCTAGAGAGGAGAGGGCTAGAGAGGAGAGGGCTAGAGAGGAGAGGACTAGAGAGGAGAGGGCTAGAGAGAGGGCTAGATAGGAGAGGGCTAGAGAGGAGAGGACTAGAGAGGAGAGGGCTAGAGAGAGGGCTAGAGAGGGCTAGAGAGGAGAGGACTAGAGAGGAGAGAACTAGAGAGGAGAAGGCTAGAAAGGAGAGAGCTAGAGAGGAGAGGGCTAGAGAGGAGAGGACTAGAGAGGAGAGAACTAGAGAGGAGAGGGCTAGAGTGGAGAGGAGTGAGCTAGACCGGAGAGGGCTGGAGAGGAGAGGAGTGAGCTAGACAGGAGAGGGCTGGAGAGTAGAGGGCTAGAGTGGAGAGGAGTGAGCTAGACCGGAGAGGGCTAGAGAGGAGAGGAGTGAGCTAGACAGGAGAGGGCTAGAGAGGAGATGGCTAGACAGGAGAGGACTAGAGAGGAGATGGCTAGACAGGAGAGGGCTAGAGAGGAGAGGACTAGAGAGGAGAGGGCTAGAGAGGAGAGGACTAGAGAGACTTTTGAGAACTAAATAACTGAATAATCTTGAGAGTGAGGATAATTCCAGGGCTTGATTCCAGAATTTCGCAGAAACTCCGATTTTTCACTTAAAATGTCTGCCAAACAAAAACCATTGACTTTCAAAGTTTAACAAACCATACAACTCTATGCACAAGGACTACTTTGAACAATTTACACTGAAAATTTAACAAAAACACATTTACTGGAAGAACTATGCAGACGCAAAGGTTAAATAAAAAGTTAAATCTCAGTTTTTTATGTGTCCATGTTTTCCAACAACTGTTAAATATGTACTTTGGATTAAGATTGAAATATTTCGGCAGAAAGAACGTCAGCCATAACATGTCACCTTGACTTAGAAAAATAATTATTGGTTATTGAACTACGGTAAGTGGATTTACACCCGGTACCGGAATTGCGGTAAATGCATTTCATTATACAGAGCTTTCGGAAAGGATTCAGACCCCTTCCACTTGTTCCACGTTTTGTTACGTTACAGCCTCATTCTAAAATAATAAATCATAATAATTACTCTAAAATGGATGAAATGACTGCAAGCTCAGCCTAAATAAATAGAAATAAATAGAATGCAATATGTTACTACCAGGCCAGTGTCCAGTGTAAATGTCTTTATACAATATGTTATTACCAGGCCAGTGTCCAGTGTAAATGTCTTTATACAATATGTTATTACCAGGCAGTGTCCAGTGTAAATGTCTTCATACAATATGTTATTACCAGGCCAGTGTCCAGTGTAAATGTCTTTATACAATATGTTATTACCAGGCAGTGTCCAGTGTAAATGTCTTTATACAATATGTTATTACCAGGCCAGTGTCCGGTGTAAATGTCTTTATACAGTATGTTATTACCAGGCAGTGTCCAGTGTAAATGTCTTTATACAATATGTTATTACCAGGCCAGTGTCCGGTGTAAATGTCTTTATACAGTATGTTATTACCAGGCCAGTGTCCGGTGTAAATGTCTTTTTACAGTATGTTATTACCAGGCCAGTGTCCGGTGTAAATGTCTTTATACAGTATGTTACTACCAGGCCAGTGTCCGGTGTAAATGTCTTTATACAATATGTTATTACCAGGCCAGTGTCCGGTGTAAATGTCTTTATACAATATGTTATTACCAGGCCAGTGTCCGGTGTAAATGTCTTTATACAATATGTTATTACCAGGCCAGTGTCCGGTGTAAATGTCTTTATACAATATGTTATTACCAGGCCAGTGTCCGGTGTTAATGTCTTTATACAGTATATTATTACCAGGCCAGTGTCCGGTGTAAATGTCTTTATACAATATGTTATTACCAGGCCAGTGTCCGGTGTAAATGTCTTTATACAATATGTTATTACCAGGCCAGTGTCCGGTGTAAATGTCTTTATACAGTATGTTACTACCAGGCCAGTGTCCGGTGTAAATGTCTTTATACAATATGTTATTACCAGGCCAGTGTCCGGTGTAAATGTCTTTATACAATATGTTACTACCAGGCCAGTGTCCGGTGTAAATGTCTTTATACAATATGTTATTACCAGGCCAGTGTCCGGTGTAAATGTCTTTATACAATATGTTATTACCAGGCCAGTGTCCGGTGTAAATGTCTTTATACAATATGTTATTACCAGGCCAGTGTCCGGTGTAAATGTCTTTATACAGTATGTTTTTACCAGGCAGTGTCCGGTGTAAATGTCTTCATACAATATGTTATTACCAGGCCAGTGTCCGGTGTAAATGTCTTCATACAGTATGTTATTACCAGGCCAGTGTCCAGTGTAAATGTCTTCATACAATATGTTATTACCAGGCCAGTGTCCGGTGTAAATGTCTTCATACAGTATGTTATTACCAGGCCAGTGTCCGGTGTAAATGTCTTTATACAATATGTTATTACCAGGCCAGTGTCCGGTGTAGCAAACGCTTGAATATCTGTGAGACATCTTGATTGGAAAGGCAGTCTGACATTATAGACATTTGAAAAAGTGATCTCCCTACAGAAATGTTGAACCGTGGAGAAATCAATAGTAGAATGCAAGGTATGTGAAAATCAATCAGAACCTTTCAAGACGTGAATATATCAGATCCATTATTGATCAGCTCAGATGAGAGTGCATGGGTAATGGTTTAAATGGCGATATTTTTGTTCAAAAGACGTACATGTAAAATGCATAGACTGGTACGGCATACGGCCATTTTGTATTCCTTGTCTTTGGCCTTTCCAGTGAGGTTTCTAGCCAAGCAGGCCCCATCTCTCCTATTGTTCTGCAGCAGAGATGAGAGTCAAGCAGGCCCCATCTCTCCTATTGTTCTGCAGCAGAGATGAGAGTCAAGCAGGCCCCATCTCTCCTATTGTTCTGCAGCAGAGATGAGAGTCAAGCAGGCCCCATCTCTCCTATTGTTCTGCAGCAGAGATGAGAGTCAAGCAGGCCCCATCTCTCCTATTGTTCTGCAGCAGAGATGAGAGTCAAGCAGGCCCCATCTCTCCTATTGTTCTGCAGCAGAGATGAGAGTCAAGCAGGCCCCATCTCTCCTATTGTTCTGCAGCAGAGATGAGAGTCAAGCAGGCCCCATCTCTCCTATTGTTCTGCAGCAGAGATGAGAGTCAAGCAGGCCCCATCTCTCCTATTGTTCTGCAGCAGAGATGAGAGTCAAGCAGGCCCCATCTCTCCTATTGTTCTGCAGCAGAGATGAGAGTCAAGCAGGCCCCATCTCTCCTATTGTTCTGCAGCAGAGATGAGAGTCAAGCAGGCCCCATCTCTCCTATTGTTCTGCAGCAGAGATGAGAGTCAAGCAGGCCCCATCTCTCCTATTGTTCTGCAGCAGAGATGAGAGCCAAGCAGGCCCCATCTCTCCTATTGTTCTGCAGCAGAGATGAGAGTCAACATTTTGGTGTTGTAGACTGGATATTCCTTTTATATTTTGTGTCCTTGGTCCTTCCAAGAAGGTTTTCTCTCTGACATGAGTCTAGTCCGAGTGAAGGTTTCTCCTTCACGATTGGCTAAATCCTTTTTAATTCCTCCTCATCAATCTACACACAATACGCCATAATAACAAAAAATATAAATTAAAAATTACCTTATTTACATAAGAATTCAGACACTTTAAGTGGAGTCCACCTGTGGTAAATTCAATTGATTGGACATGATTTGGAAAGGCACACACCTGTCTATATAAGGTCCCACAGTTGACAGTGCATGTTAAGAATTGTTTGTAGAGCTCCGAGACAGGATTGTGTCGAAGCGCAGATCTGGGGAAGGGTACCAAAACATTTCTGCAGCATTGAAGGTCCCAAAGAACACAGTCGCTGCTCGCAATATTAAACTATTGTTTATTCGGCCAGTAACTGAAATGTTGCTAGATTGAATCCACGACCTGACAAGGTAAAAATCTGTCGTTCTGTCCCTGAACAAGGCAGTTAACCCACTGTTCCCCGGTAGGCCATCATTGTAAATAAGAATTTGTTCTTAACTGTCTTGCCTAGTTAAATAAAAGGTTACATTTTTTTAATGTTTTTTTATGTTATCAACATACACACAGAACACATGATGTCATGGTCTATCTCTGTCATGGGAGGTAAACACAGACACACAGCAGCTAACCTTCTATCTAGTGTCATTTACTACAGGAAGGATGATATGTACTCTGTTTCTTATCGTGTGTGTGTGTGTGTGTGTGTGTGTGTGTGTGTGTGTGTGTGTGTGTGTGTGTGTGTGTGTGTGTGTGTGTGTGTGTGTGTGTGTGTGTGTGTGTGTGTGCACGTTAAAGAGTGAAATGTGTCTTTCCTAATCGTATTGTAACTGTCAGCTCAGAGTGAAATGTGTCTTTCCTAATCGTATTGTAACTGTCAGCTCAGAGTGAAATGTGTCTTTCCTAATCGTATTATAACTGTCAGCTCAGAGTGAAATGTGTTTTTCCTAATCGTATTGTATCTGTCAGCTCAGAACGAAATGTATCTTTCCTAATCGTATTGTATCTGTCAGCTCAGAGTGAAATGTGTCTTTCCTAGTCGTATTGTAACTGTCAGCTCAGAACGAAATGTATCTTTCCTAATCGTATTGTATCTGTCAGCTCAGAGTGAAATGTGTCTTTCCTAATCGTATCGTAACTGTCAGCCCTGCTTCTTAGATCATGCTATGGTCTGGCAGAAGGTATATCCAACTCAGTCAAAAACAATTATATTCTTCATTCTTAAAGGGAAATTTCCCCGCTGCTCTTCCACTATATATATCCATTAATATGTTATTACAATATAATATGTTTCATCCCTACACGCAAATACGATCGTTTCTGCATCTCACCGGTAGAAACAGGCCATCTACATTTTCCTGGTTGGAAGCCACAATATCCAAAATTCATAGGGATTTCAGTGCGTGATACATGCACCTGTCGAGGAGGATCCGTTTGGGTGTTAACAGGTAGCGTTACTCTCTGGACCAGCCACTCCATCATGGAACATCAGCTTGCCAATCACTATTTATTTAAATGTTTGTGTCAACAACAACTGTAAAGTTTAGTCAGGGTTGTGTTACTCAGTACCTCGATGTGCAAACTACAAGCAAGACTGCTGTGGTAACATTCCATCAGTTACCTTACTGAAAAGTCGGGCAGAGGTAACGTAGCAAACTTAGCTCGCTATCGAACTACATTTGTTTATCTAAACGAAAATCTAGCTAGCTAGCTTTCATAACACGCTAGGCTAGACATTCCATAGCAAATCAATGTAATTAGCCAGCTGCTATCTGGTAATGTGATTTGTAACTTTGCAAGCTAACTTAAGCTACGTTAGGTTTACGTTAGCTACAGCCGACCAGGCCGTATCTAACCGTTAGCTAGCTAGGAAACTAACTACCGGCAGAGGCTAACGTGACTGGCCTATTTACAGAGTCTGATCCCATCAACATCTGCAACGACATTCACTTCAAGCTCAGCACCAGGAACTAGTTAAGTCACCTTTGCTAAATCTTTCCATGACTCTATGATGAGTGAATACTGGAGCATAAACACAGTCCGTGTTTTGTTGTCAAGAAGGCTACAATTTCTACTTTAGTTATTATGGAGCCTTAGTTGATTGCTCCTGAAAAGCTTGAAGTCTAAATGGGAGAAAATTAGGCATTAGTAAGGACGGGAATCTGACTGGTGTCTGCAATAAAATGCAAATTAATTACTTAAAAATCATACAATGTGATTTTCTGGATTTTTGATACGGAATTTTAGATTCCGTATCTCACAGTTGAAGTGTACCTATGATAAAAATTACAGACCTCTACATGCTTTGTAAGTAGGAAAACCTTCAAAATCGGCAGTGTATCAAATACTTCTTCTCCCCACTGTATATATACAGCAGAATAAGAATATATTCCTAACACCTATAATAAATACTACAGAATACTACTAACACCTATAATAAATACTACAGTTCTACAAAGAGAATACTACTAACACCTATAATAAATACTACAGAATACTACTAACACCTATAATAAATACTACAGAATACTACTAACACCTATAATAAATACTACAGAATACTACTAACACCTATAATAAATACTACAGAATACTACTAACACCTATAATAAATACCACAGAATACTACTAACACCTATAATAAATACTACAGTTCTACAAAGAGAATACTACTAACACCTATAATAAATACTACAGAATACTATTAGCACCTATAATAAATACTACAGAATACTACTAACACCTATAATAAATACTACAGAATACTATTAACACCTATAATAAATACTACAGAATGCTACTAACACCTATAATAAATACTACAGTTCTACAAAGAGAATACTACTAACACCTATAATAAATACTACAGAATACTACTAACACCTATAATAAATACTACAGAATACTATTATCACCTATAATAAATACTACAGTTCTACAAAGAGAAAACTACTAACACCTATAATAAATACTACAGTTCTACAAAGAGAATACTACTAACACCTATAATAAATACTACAGAATACTATTAGCACCTATAATAAATACTACAGAATACTACTAACACCTATAATAAATACTACAGAATACTACTAACACCTATAATAAATACTACAGAATACTACTAACACCTATAATAAATACTACAGTTCTACAAAGAGAATACTACTAACACCTATAATAAATACTACAGAATACTACTAACACCTATAATAAATACTACAGAATACTACTATCACCTATAATAAATACTACAGTTCTACAAAGAGAAAACTACTAACACCTATAATACATACTACAGTTCTACAAAGAGAAACTGACATATGGTGTGTTTGGGTGGTGCAGTGAGGTCAGAGTCATTTTGATACAAGGGGAGATTGTTGTTAATGACCTTTCACATCTTGAATGGCCCCAACAACACACACAGGCAAGGGGGTTCCGTGTCCTGTGACTAGCTTCTTCCCACATAGAACAAACTCCCGAAACAATATGTAGGTCACCAAGTGGTATTGTCTGTAAGAGAAAACACTAATAGACATTCATGAGCAATTGATGTGTACTGTCTGTATTCCTACTGTATCAGCATAGTGTAGAATATGAGACGTCTCACAGACACACGTTAGCTAGCTAGCTACAACACACAGGTATAGTTACTACCAGACTAATGTGAGACATCTCACAGCACATGCTAGCTAGCTAGCTACAACACACAGGTATAGTTACTAACAGACTAATATGAGACATCTCACAGACACACGTTAGCTAGTTAGCTAGCTAGCTACAACACACAGGTATAGTTACAACCAGACTAATATGAGATATCAAGCCAAAGTCATTCCCTTTACTCTCCACCATCATAATTTAAAAATATTATCCAGTTTTGCTTCTAGCGAGAGGCGCTGAGGCTAGCTAGGCTACTTAGCTAGCTAGCTATAACATTAGACTACAGCACATTTTAGGTATAGAAAAATACACAGCTAGCTAGCAAGCTAAACTTGGCTAGCTTGCCTTGTAGTGGTACTAGCAGCCCCGTTATTGCCGAATCGATCACCAAATTGTACTGAACAACACTGCCTCATGTAAAAAAAGAGAGCTTATATTGCTAGCTAGTTACCGACAGCAAAATAACTTACTCGTTTGTCATTTACCCTCCTGAGTCCTGGTCCAGCTGGTCTAGGCTGCTGCTGTCTCAACTCGTGTCCAGTGTATTCCGGCTGAAATGAATAGGGCTGTGTGTGTTAAAGAACATCACAACGTGTGTCCAGTGTATTCCGGCTGAAATGAATAGGGCTGTGTGTGTTAAAGAACATCACAACGTGTGTCGTCGTCCAGCTCTTCTTGGAATCATCAGAAGCAGACAATCTCAGATACACGGCGCACGGTAACATAGCTCCAGTGAACCTGAAAACTAGCACCACCCACCCCTTTTGAAAAGCTGCTTTTGAGGGTGGGAACAAGGAAGTAGGGCTCCCATCAGGCTGTAGTCTCTACAAAGCCAGGGAACAAGGAGTAAGGCTCCCGTCAGGCTGTAGTCTTTACAAAGCCAGGGAACAAGGAAGTAAGGCTCTCGTCAGGCTGTAGTCTTTACAAAGCCAGGGAACAAGGAAGTGGGGCTCCCATCAGGCTGTAGTCTCTACAAAGCCAGGGAACAAGGAAGTAGGGCTCCCATCAGGCTGTAGTCTTTACAGAGCCAGGGAACAAGGAAGTAGGGCTCCCATCAGGCTGTAGTCTTTACAAAGCCAGGGAACAAGGAAGTAGGGCTCCCATCAGGCTGTAGTCTTTACAAAGCCAGGGAACAAGGAAGTAGGGCTCCCATCAGGCTGTAGTCTTTACAAAGCCTGGGAACAAGGAAGTAGGGCTCCCATCAGGCTGTAGTCTTTACAAAGCCAAGGAACAAGGAAGTAGGGCTCCCATCAGGCTGTAGTCTTTACAAAGCCTGGGAACAAGGAAGTAGGGCTCCCATCAGGCTGTAGTCTTTACAAAGCCAAGGAACAAGGAAGTAGGGCTCCCATCAGGCTGTAGTCTTTGCAAAGCCAGGGAACAAGGAAGTAGGGCTCCCATCAGGCTGTAGTCTTTACAGAGCCAGGGAACAAGGAAGTAGGGCTCCCATCAGGCTGTAGTCTTTACAGAGCCAGGGAACAAGGAAGTAGGGCTCCCATCAGGCTGTAGTCTTTACAAAGCCTGGGAACAAGGAAGTAGGGCTCCCATCAGGCTGTAGTCTTTACAAAGCCAGGGAACAAGGAAGTAGGGCTCCCATCAGGCTGTAGTCTTTACAAAGCCTGGGAACAAGGAAGTAGGGCTCCCATCAGGCTGTAGTCTTTACAAAGCCTGGGAACAAGGAAGTAGGGCTCCCGTCAGGCTGTAGTCTTTACAAAGCCAGGGAACAAGGAAGTAAGGCTCTCGTCAGGCTGTAGTCTTTACAAAGCCAGGGAACAAGGAAGTAAGGCTCTCGTCAGGCTGTAGTCTTTACAAAGCCAGGGAACAAGGAAGTGGGGCTCCCATCAGGCTGTAGTCTCTACAAAGCCAGGGAACAAGGAAGTAGGGCTCCCATCAGGCTGTAGTCTTTACAGAGCCAGGGAACAAGGAAGTAGTGCTCCCATCAGGCTGTAGTCTTTACAAAGCCTGGGAACAAGGAAGTAGGGCTTCCATCAGGCTGTAGTCTTTACAAAGCCAAGGAACAAGGAAGTAGGGCTCCCATCAGGCTGTAGTCTTTACAAAGCCTGGGAACAAGGAAGTAGGGCTCCCATCAGGCTGTAGTCTTTA